>NC_059211.1:25716357-25996357 GCF_020615455.1 Coregonus clupeaformis | reverse complement strand
AGAGAGAGAGAGAGAGAGAGAGAGAGAGAGAGAGAGAGAGAGAGAGAGAGAGAGAGAGAGAGAGAGAGAGAGAGAGAGAGAGAGAGAGAGAGAGAGAGAGAGAGAGAGAGAGAGCGAGAGAGAGAGAGAGAGAGCGAAACAGAGAGAAACAGAGAGAGAGACAGAGAGAAACAGAGACAGAGAGAGAGTGAAACAGAGAGAAACAGAGAGAGAGACAGAGAGAAACAGAGAGAGAGAGAGAGAGAGACAGAGAGAGAGCGAAACAGAGCGAAACAGAGAGAGAAACAGAGAGAAACAGAGAGAGAGAGAGAGAGAGAGCGAAACAGAGAGAAACAGAGAGAGAAACAGAGAGAGAAACAGAGAGAGAGGATTTTAGTAGTTTGAAATCTAAAGCTCTTACTGTCCAGTAACAACACATCCTCCCTGCTTCATTCTTTCTTCTCTCTTCTTTCTCCTTCCTTAGGTCTCCTGGAACCCCCTGTGAATGTATCCCTTCACCCGACAGGGCAGGCTGGGCAGTTCCAGGTGTCTTGGCACGCACCAAGAGATTGGGAGAACAACGTGCAGTATGGGATGCGTTACTCCTCCCAGGGACTGAGGGAGAGGACAGAACTGGTACTGAAACTCAGAAACACTAAATCAACAATAATTAAACCAGTCAAATTCGCTGCAAGGGGAAAAAGACAGACAAAGTGTTTGGTAAAAAATCCATCATGACTGCTGCATTCACTATTAGTACCCACCTTGATGGTAGGCTACAGGGCATCCATTTTGTGCCAGAACGTCATCACTCAAATTCCATTCACTGTGCTGCTGCTGTAGACTTCTTGTGATATTTCTTCCCTCTCTGTCCCAAGATAAAGTCAGTGAGGTCCCCCATCCACAGCCTGGTTTCTCTGGTGCCAGGGGAGGTGGTCAGCGTCCAGCTGAGGGTCAAACCCAACGGCTACAGTGAGACGGAGACCAGCGGTCACTGGAGCGACTGGTCGGTTCCCATCACTGCCATGGTACCTCAGAGCGCAGGTGGGTGAGCTACTGAGTATTGGCTAAAGACTGATAAAGACTGATAAAGACTACAGTGCACATGTGGGGCGGCAGGTAGCCTGGCGGGGGCAGCAGGTAGCTTGGCGGAGGCGGCATGTAGCCTTGCGGGTAGGAGCATTGGGCCAGTAACCGAAAGGTTGCTGGATCGACTCCACGAGCTGACAAGATAAAAATCAGTCGTTCTGCCCCTGAGCAAGGCAGTTAACCCACTGTTCCCAGGGCGCCGTGGATGTCGATTAAGGCAGCTCCCCCGCACCTCTTAAATGCGGAAGACACATTTCAATAGAATGCATTGTTGTACAACTGACTAGGTATCCCCCTTTCCCTAGATGTTGTTTACTGACAGCACTGTTTGAGTAAGAGTGATGGAGTTTACTACCTCTGTTTTCCAGCTGATATCTCATTGTTGTGCCATACCTCTGACCTGCAAAACATCACCTGCCAATGGAATGGGCAGTCCTACAGAGATGCTACCTACACCTTAAACTACAAGCTGGGATCCAGGTAGCTGTTAACATACAAATGACCTCAACAAACACGCTACTCTACATGCAAAATGTTCCACAGTGCGACATAAATCAAGGCTAAAGCTCATATTGCATTGTAAAACATACTTGATGATTATGTATCATTAAACCTCTGGTTGTATAATCTCTGCAGTGAAAGGGAGGGCTGGAGAAAGTGTCTTCAGAATGAGAACACCTCCTACCACTGCCGTTTCCATGGAGCGGAGTCCAGTGAGATACTGGTCAAACTCAGTACTGGTCCTGGTTCTCTCAAACGGACCTTCTACACTGAACCCTTCAGACTCAACAACAGCAGTGAGTCACACTGGTAATAGACCACTTGGCAGCTGTGAAAGCTTCCCTTCAATCAAAAAAGGAGAGTACCGGTATGCTACATTGCCATTAAGAGTTAAACAAATGGAAAGAGGTTGAGTCTAGCATGCATTTTACTTAATGTTTTAAGAACCCTTGTTGACATAAATCTGTAACAGTACAATCTGTATTGCTGGATATACACTAATCATCTCTGTAAAACTCATGTTATGTCTCTCTCTCCTGTCCCTATGTTGCGGTCAGTTCAAACAGCCCCTCCAGGGAGGCTGAGGGGACAGTGGGAGGGGGGCAGGCTGTGTCTGAGATGGGGCACACCCCTACTGGCTCTGTCTCTCCACCTGATGTACCAGCTCCGCTACCAGCCTCAAGGGGAGGCCGTCTGGAAGGTACAGTACAGAGCCTGCCTACAGAAATACCCTCACTACATCTCATATCCAAAATTATCTACTTCTGTTTACTTCATTCTGTTGTGTGGTAAAACCATAAGCCTGGCTCTGTCCTTATCGCATATGTAAACAGGGAACTACATGTTTTGTCATGAGTTTGTATTTTGCAGTACAAACAAATAACTGGGTGCAATTCAGTGGAGGCTGAATTTAGCAGTTCTCCCCTCAGCAGCCTCCACTGGTGTTTTTGTGTGTTGTCCTCGCTCTCCAGCTGGTGACTCTGCAGGTCCCTGAGAACAGTACTTGTCTGGACGTTCAGACTGGCGGTCAGTACTTTATCCAGGTCAGAGCCAGGCCCAACGGGTCAGTCTATGCTGGCTACTGGAGCAACTGGTCACCCCCCCTCACTGTGGACACGCCTTCGGATATAGGTAAAGTAACACCACTATGGAGATAATCAAGATTCTTTTTTCCCATATCTGATTACATAAAATGCCTACTGTACATGGGAAGGTTGGTTGATAGGTCAAGCTTTTCGTGTATTCTGTGACGTTCAGGTAGGCCTAAAGAGGGGAAACCCATGAATAGTAGATATTACAGTCACTGCACTTCTAATCAGGCAGGCTATTGTCATTCTCAAACTCTGCTTCTTTATTTTATCAGCAGGGTTCCTCATCCTCTGCATTCCTCTCATGATGCTCATCCTATCAGTTGTGTTCCTCTCAATGTTCTCCAGCTATCTCAGGTAAGATGCTTTTTCAGTTTGCTTCACACTAATGCAGCGGGTACCATCTACCGTAAACACATTTATCTTTTCCACCCTATTCATGGACATGTTGTGTACTGAATGATTTTTCCACCAGTAAGCTGAAACGGTATCTGTGGCCACCAGTCCCAAAACTTGACAAAGTACTGCATGGCTTCCTCACAGACATCAACCGACAGACTTGGGTAAAAACGTAATTGATTGCAGTACACAGTAGAATAACATTATGGAACTATACTGAACAAAAATATAAACTCAACATGTAAAGGGTTGGTCCCATGTTTCACGAGCTGAAATAAAAGATCCCAGAAATGTTCCTTATGCACAAAAAGCTTATTTCTCTCAAATGTTGTGTACAAATTTGTTTACATCCCTGTTAGTGAGCATTTCTCCTTTTGCTCCCAAGTGGGTGGGCCTAAGCCCTCACAGGCCCACACATGGCTGCACCCCTGCCCAGTCATGTGAAATCCATAGATCAGGGCCTAATTTATGTATTTATTTATATTGACTGATTTCCTTATATGAACTGTAACTCAGTAAAATCTTTGAATTTTTTGCATATTGCGTTTCTATTTTTATTCAGTGTAGATCAATTGAAGGGGTCACATCTTAACTGTGTGTTCAATGTGGTTTATCTTTATGAGTACGTGTTGGAAACCATTGAATCGGAGTCTCCGTATGTACCTGTGTTCCCTCCATAGGACCCTCCCTTTATTACCAAGCAATGTTCAGAGGAGACCCCAGCCTGTGTGGTGGAGATTATGTCTGAGAGGGAGGCTCCAGGTGGAGGGAAGCTTCCCATGGAGTCCTCCTTTCTACTCTCCTCAGAACGAGGCTCCGCTGGCGGGGAGGAGGAGAGGCTCCCCACCCTGGCCCTGGAGCTCAGCCGGGACTACGTGACCCTGGCCACGGATGACGTCATCCCCTGGCTCCGAGGGAACGAGTATGTGTACGACGGGGAGGTGGGGGCGGAGTCTCGAAGCCTGGGGGAAGAGGAGGTTCTCCAGATGAGGTGTCACTGCCCCTCCAGCTTCCCATCATCCTCCAGTACCACGGACATCCTCAACCGCTCCTACATGCTGCTGGCTGAGCAGCCTATAGATTGACTGGACTGTCAGGGCAGCAGTAGGGCCAGCAAACGCCTGATTGGCACAGCTCAACAAGGGCACACAGAGTGGACAGTTAGAAAACATCCAACACAATATCCACAACTAAAACAGGTCCTTGCATATTAAAGATCTATCTTATGATTCATGGGATAATATATAAAGTGTACCCAAATCTGGATGAAAAGAGATGGATTGATATGTTCCATGGACATACCATATACTGTAAATATATCTATTTCACTTGTCATATACCTGGCTTAAGTGCATTCCGAAAGTATTCAGATCCCTTTACTTTTACCACATTTTTCAGCCTTATTCCAAAATGGATTTTAAAAAAACATCCTCATTAATCTACACACAATACCCCATAATGACAAAGCAAAAACAGTTTTGACATTTTTGCAAATGTATTCAATTGAAATATCACATTTACATAAGTATTCTGACCCTTTACTCAGTACTTTGTTGAACCACCTTTGGCAGCGATTACAGCCTCGAGTTTTCTTAAGTATGACGCTACAAGTTTGGCACACCTGTATTTGGGGAGTTTCTCCCATTCTTCTCTGCAGATCCTCTCAAGCTCTGTCAGGTTGGATGGGGAGCGTCGCTGCACCGCTATTTTCAGGTCTCTCCAGAGATGTTCGATCAGGTTAAAGTCCAGGCCACTCAAGGACATTCAGAGACTTGTCCCGAAGCCACTCCTGCGTCGTCTTGGCTGTGTGCATAGGGTCATTGTCCTGATGGAAGGTGAACCTTCGCCCAAGTCTGAGGTCCTGAGCAGGTTTTCATCAAGGATCTTGCTGTCCTTTGCTCCGTTCATCTTTCCCTCGATCCTGACTAGTCTCCTAGTCCCTGCCGCTGAAAAACATCCCACAGCATGATGCTGACATCACCATGCTTCACCGTAGGGATGGTGCCAGGTTTCCTCCAGAAGTGACGCTTGGCATTCAGGCCAAAGAGTTCAATCTTGTTTCTCATGGTCTGAGAGTCCTTTAGGTGGCTTTTGGCAAACTCCAAGTGGGCTGTCATGTGTCTTTTACTGAGGAGTGGCTTCCGTCTGGCCACTCTACCATAAAGAGCTGATTGGTGGAGTGCTGCAGAGATGGTTGGCCTTCTGGAAGGTTCTCCCATCTCCACAGAGGAACTCTGGAGCTCTGTCAGAGGGACCATTGGGTTCTTGGTCACCTCCCTGACCAAGGCCCTTCTCCCCCGATTGCTGTTTGGCCAGGTGGCCAGCTCTAGGAAGAGTCTTGGTGGTTCCAAACTTCTTCCATTTAAGAATGGAGGCCACTGTGTTCTTGGGGACCGTCAATGCTGCAGACATTTTTGGTACCCTTCTCCAGATCTGTGCCTCGACACAATCCTGTCTCGGAGCTCTATGGACAATTCCTTCGACCTCATGGCTTGGTTTTTGCTCTGACATGCACTGTCAACTGTGGGACCTTATATAGACAGGTGTGTGCCTTTCCAAATCATGTCCAATCAATTGAATTTACCACAGGTGTACTCCAATCAAGTTGTAGAAACATCAAGGATGTTCAATGGAAAAGGATGCACCGGTGCTCAATTTCGAGTCTCATAGCAAAGGGTCTGAATACTTATAAATTAGCAAACATTTATAAAAACCTGTTTTTGCTTTGTCATTATTGGATAGTGTGTAGATTGAGGGGCAAAAAAATATTGTATCCATTTTAGAATAAGGCTGTAACGTAACAAAATGTGGGAAAAGGGGTCTGAATACTTTCCGAATGCGCTGTATGTCTATCATTAGCTCCTCCCTACAAAATATGCTTTGTTCATTCTAACCTCTGGAAAGCAATACCTGTGCAGGTAAATTGTTCAAGTAATGTAATCAGGAGTACATGAAGAATGGAAAACTAGGCCTTCATACACAAGTATTGTTCAATATCTTTATTACATTTGTAGATACAATATTCACACATAACAATAATCAAGAACATCCTAAAACCAACAAGAGCAACTTTAAAATGTTTGAATAAGGATAAAGAGGAAAGTCAAATTGCTAACTGATGGGAAACTAGCTCTCCTCCCATCAACGAGTTAAAACCAGATCTAAATATCCTTAAAGTTTGTAACAAGGGCAATTTTCAGTAAACAAACGTAAAACATATTTAATAGAAGTCATGATTTCTTGTGTTCTTGGATTATGACAGAATTCCATCAAATATTTAAGTACACTGCAAGAGCTTCCAGAAATGTATTGTGCTGACAACGATGACATTGAAAAGCATTCGTAAAAGAATACTAAAACAGAGGATGTCCTAAAACCTCTCAGAAGACGGCATCAAACCAAACTGAGCCACCATAGACACAGATGTCCGTCTGTGGGATTCCCATTCCTGAGTGGTACAGTACTATTGCATGTGGTTGAGGCATGGGACTATGTGGTCCAACGGTGGTCCTGATGAGTTGTAGTGTGAGAGAGGGATATTGGTTGTTGTAAAACAATAAGTTGACTGGTATAGATGGAGCAGGTTCCCTTCTAGGCCCCAATAACACATTCTTGAGTTAGGACCACAGACCCTCATCCTCCCCCCTGTACCTTCAGACACCCGGTGGTGCTCAGTCTCTGACAGCTTTGAGTGCGTAGAGCACGTCATCCTGGCTGACGTTGAGTCTGACCCGCTGTAGCACGTCTAGACGGCTGGCCTCCAGCAGCAGCAGACGACACGCCCCCAGACGCTGACACACTGCCAGACCCTCGGACACGCTGATGGGCTGCAGGCCATCCACACGACACAGAGCCCGGTGCTGCACAAACACCTGGGACAAGGGGACAGTGGACTTTAGATAAGGGAACTTCAGGAAAACTCCACAATGCAGCTAAAAGAGGGAAAGATGTGTTGAGCAAGAGCTGTAGTAAATCAATGTTGTCCTCATTAGGGCCTTTACCTGTTGGAAAGTGGCCTCCTCCAGTCCCAGCCGCCTGAACTCAGCAATGACCGCCCTCAGGAAGAGCTGCTCCTGCAACGATGCACACCTAACACAGAGATTTCAGACTGACAGTTCTCTGGGCCAATTCATTCAGACTGACAGCTCTCTGGGCCAATGGGATGTCTCTTACCTGATGGCTGTGATGTAGGAGGAGGAGAACATCTCATCCAGCGCCTCCATCACATGACTAATTCCCACCAATCCCGTGGAGGACGGGTGCGAGGCGGCGTGTTCGCAGATCTCAGTGGCGCGACGACAGATGTCCAGACAGCGTCGGGCATCTCCTGACAACGCTGCCACCTGGAGGACGGGAGGGGGACAGCGCTCAGAGACAGACACCACTGACCGATGGGTAAAGCCACACAGAACACTTCTCAGTATGGATCCAATAGATTCCATTAACTGACCAATTAAGAGGCAGGGAGAAATTAAAAAACAGCAGGACTGTGGAACGCAAGGATCTGAGTTGTACACCCCTGGGCTGAATAATAGAGCGACAACATGACCTACCTTTCTGGAGACCAGCTGCATAGCGTCCTCCTCGAAGGCCTTGACCTTGTTCAGTCTGGACATGATGATCTGCTGCAGCTGCTTGAAGCTGTATGGCTGGAATGACATCCTGGTCAGGCCCTGGACACACACACACAGACAGAGGGAGAGAGAGAGACACGCACAGGAAGTTACAGTTAAACACAAACACTCCCATATTGACACTGGTTTGATCTGCACTTGAAGAGGCCCGCATACACGCTGAAAGAATTTCACAGCAATACAGACTATATACAGTAAAAGCTGCCACATGGAAGCTCATATGAAAGCAGTGGTGATTGCCAGCCCAGCCCCACCAATCTAACAGCGCCCTCGTGTGGTGGGGAGTGTCCTTAATAGAGAATTAAAATGGAACACTAATGCAGTGGTTCTCCAACCGCTCCTCTGGAACCCCAGCAGGCCGTTCCATAGACGGGTTGGTTGTATAGCAACAAAATCGACACGTGCTTCTTGTCATTGTTGCTAGCTATCCGACCGTTCAGAATAATAACAAAGCTTGCAGTCCGACCACGTCGATGTACGTACATCATTTTCGTAACATTGTCAGCCAACACGTCTATGCGTTTGATCTATTCCAGAGCTAGCAAACCTGATTCAACCGGTCATCAAGCCCTTGACTAGGAGAATCAGGTGAACTAGGTCAGGCCTACTTCCAAATTGTGAAACGTCTGGGTCCCCGAGGAGATGTTTGACAACCACTGCGCTGAAGTATCTCCATGGTCTTTACCAGTCTGCTGGCCACCCTGTTGATCATGATCCTCTCGGGCAGGTCCATGGTGTTGGCGATGGTCAGCACCACCAGGCGGGCGTGGCGCCGCGTCGGCCAATCAAACAGGTTGTACATGACATTCTGCTTCCTGGTCCACAGCAGGTCCAGCTAGAGGGGGGAGGGAAACACAGGGTCAGTCATAAAAAAACAGAATGAACGGGCATCTCCATTCAAGTCAATGATGCGTAATTCTATTTCTAATGGAGTCAGTCATAGAAATATGTAGAGTAGAGCGAATGAGTATAGAACGGAGACAATTCTCTGTCTTGAAATCCATCATCAGCATCTCCCAGTTGGGGTCAACAATGGTTACGTCCAAAATAAAAACGTATTCTCCTATCCTTAAGAGTCGAGACAGTGGCCTTACCTCGTCCACCAGTAGCACGGTGGTCTCCTTCTTGGGGGCGGGGTTACTGAACCTCTTCTCCAATAGGGCTGCAGCGTGGTCAGCTGTCGCCTTCTGGTCTGTCAGTTTCTGGAGGAGAACACACGGTCAGGAGTTACACTGATACTTGGTGTGTGTGTCTAGGTCTGTGTGTGTACCTGTAGAATCTGGACGTAGGCCTGGTGAGGGTCTGTCATTTTCATGCCATTGATCTCAATGAATCGGAACGTGGGGATTTCATCCATATCAGAGGCGTGCTGTAGACAGCGGATAACCTCGTGGACAGTGGCGGTTTTCCCAGTTCCCGGAACACCAGAGATGTACATACACCTGGAGGACAGACAACAGGCTACTGTAACCCGTTTTCCATCAAGTTAAGGAACGTTGACATTACTCGCAGCGACATAAGAAACAAAAGTCAATTTTCCATCAAAAACAATCACAGGTGGAAACATTATGCTTTGGGGTGTTTTCCTGCTAAGGGGACAGGACAACTTCACCGCATCAAAGGGACGATGGACGGGGCCATGTACCGTCAAATCTTGGGTGAGAACCTCCTTCCCTCAGCCAGGGCATTGAAAATGGGTCGTGGATGGGTATTCCAGCATGACAATGACCCAAAACACACGGCCAAGGCAACAAAGGAGTGGCTCAAGAAGAAGCACATTAAGGTCCTGGAGTGGCCTAGCCAGTCTCCAGACCTTGATCCCATAGAAAATCTGTGGAGGGAGCTGAAGGTTCGAGTTGCCAAACGTCAGCCTCGAAACCTTAATGACTTGGAGAAGATCTGCAAAGAGGAGTGGGACAAAATCCCTCCTGAGATGTGTGCAAAACTGGTGGCCAACTACAAGAAACGTCTGACCTCTGTGATTGCCAACAAGGGTTTTGCCACCAAGTACTAAGTCATGTTTTGCAGAGGGGTCAAATACTTATTTCCATCATTAAAATGCAAATCAATTTATAACATTTTTGACATGCGTTTTTCTGGATTTTTTTGTTGTTATTCTGTCTCTCACTGTTCAAATAAACCTACCATTAAAATTATAGACTGATCATTTCTTTGTCAGTGGGAAAACGTACAAAATCAGCAGGGGATCAAATACTTTTCCCCCCTCACTGTATGGGGTTCATACAGTAACAAGATTTTCTGAAACGTAGCGAGGTGTCAGTCAATCTTACCCTCCGGTCCCGTCCATGACCTTGCTCTCCACAAAGTTATAGATATCCTGGAACTCCTGCTCCCTACAGGGAAGAGACTCTGGTACTGCCGACACATGCAGCCTGCAGACAGGGACACACACACACAAATATCAAATGGATTTGCCACATGCACCAAATACAACAGGTGTAGACCTTACTGTGAAACACTTACTTACAAGCCCTTAACCAACAATGCAGTTCAAGAAATAGAGTTTAGAAAATATTTACTAAATAAACTAAAAGTTAAAAATAAATTAAAAAGTAACACAATAAAATAACAATAATGAAGCTATATACAGGGGGTACCGGTACCGAGTCAAGGTGCGGGGGTACAGGTTAGTCGAGGTAATTTGTACATGTAGGTAGGGGTAAAGTGACTATGCATAGATAATAAACAGCGAGCGAGGAGCAGCAGTGTAAAAACAAAGGGGTGTCAATGTAAATAGTCCCGGTGGCCATTTGATTAATTGTTCAGTAGTCTTATGGCTTGGGGGTAGAAGCTGTTAAGGAGCCCAATAAAACTTTTTTTTTTAACTCCCTACACGGAAGAGACAGCTGCGGCCCTTCATGATGAGTCCATATTTTTTGTGGCCCCCACTCCCATCAAAGTTGCCCATCCCTGACTTAAATAAACACAGACGTAAATCATTGGCTGAAATCTACTGTTTGGATAGGATCCCAGTTTGTTCTCACCTAGCCCTGGCGTCCTCCAGGACGTTCCCAGGCTGCCTGGCTGGAATAGTCCGGCTGGGAATACTAGGAGTGGCATGACGGGGGGTCCGGGGGGTACTGGGAGTGGCATGACGGGGGGTCCGGTGGGTACTAGGAGTGGCATGACGGGGGGTCCGGGGGGTACTGGGGTTGACCTGGATGGGAAAACATGGAAAAGAAACAGAATTCCTCGATCCCTTTCTCAGCTCACGACAGAATGGAAAAATATGAATATTAGACAGGCACCACAGAAGCCTACCATAGCCATACGTACTTTCTTGCTGAGCGTTTTGATTGGGGTCCTGGCGGGGGTCTTTTGAGGTCTTCCTCTGGTCTTCCTCACCACGGTCTCTTCCTCACTCTCTGCCTGCTCTTCCTCCATCTCTTCATCGCTGCTGCTCTGTAGGTCCTTCTTGGAGGGAACGAAACAGTCATCATCATCATCATCTTCCTCTCCATCGGAGTTTAGCTCCTGGGTATTGTCCATCAGATTCCTACAAAACAAATTAACACATTTTAGTAAATAATACTTCAAAATGGCATTGCAAAAGTACTTTGTAGAAGGGGAAGTATTTAAAAATATATGTATTTCTTGAGATGCAAATTGAACTGAGTTGATGTGATAACATAAATTGGTGGCACCCACCACATTGAATTATCATTAAACAACCCGTCAATAGCATTACATTTTTTTCAACTCATTTAAAATCACTCAGAAGTGAACGCTTCAAATTACTCCTTAGAGGGTCACAGTTCCTTTCAGCCAGTAGGGGCATACCAGAGATAGAATTAGAGGACTTTTCTGTGTATCTGTCCCATTATGCCATCTGTGAGCGCATCGGCAGCGCCAGAGAGAAAGAGGCAAGTTTTTGTATGGCGGTCAAAGAGTGTCTAATTTAGTCAACAAAAATAGGAATTGCTAATTTTCTACGAGGCTTATTTGATCTAATAGAAGTTTCGTAATGATCAGTGATGTGTATTTTTTAATGGATTATCAGATAAAACTGGGTTAATCACAAACATAGTTAGAATTATTTGTTACTGGGCCAGGAATGTAATTGGGTCATTTCACTGTGTATGGTGGTAAAGAGGGAATCTGACCTAGGGTCAGATTGCTTGCTCTTACTTAGATCCATGGTTGTCTTAACAGATCAAAGACTGAAACTGGCTTGGGCCGTTTGTTTCTGTCTTCAAACACAGTGAAAAGAGCCAGGGTTGAACTAAACATGAGTGTTTTTGCAAGATAAGGGTTGATTGATTGTAGTACTCTGAACTTAATGAAAGTTGAGTTTAGCCGCTCTCAGAGACAAAGGAAGTGGGCGGAGCGTTAAAAGAGCGGGAAAACTGAAGAGGACTATATAAGTTGGAGGGAGACCGTAAGGGGGTGTGCCACTCTGCAGACTGGTATCGGCTTTGTTGAACCTTTAATAAAGTCATTTCTTGATGCAACAAAAACTCTGTAAGACCTTATTTGTAATAAAGTATAGTGGTTATTCCACAACATCAGGTTGTTACGAATGCACTGATATAAGTGGACGCACGTGGCATTTCGGCAACTTTGGGGGAAAAAACTACATTATATCGGAGTTGTTCATTGGCTATAATGGTCCCACCTCCTCCCGTCAAAGACAGTACAGTGCTTCCATCTTTGAGGACATGTATTTCCATTGTTAGAGCGGTCACTCATCTGTCTTGTCAATATAACAGATCATCTTTGGCAGCGCCATTGAGGCCATCTCCATTTTGAAGTAGTCCATTTTCTTCTACTACTTCTATGAATTGGGATACAAACTGCAAGTGTGCATACTGCCACCTGGAGTGTGTTGTTTGAACAGGTATAAAGCAAAGGTTGGTGAATTACTGCCATCCGCAGTTATGGAATGTTTGCTCTCAAGTAGAATTAATTGGCTGATCCCTCCCGATGCCCTGGATGGAATCCCGATGCCCTGGATGATCCTTCCTTAACCCATAGTTGACTACTTTAAAATGGTGGAAGCCTTCAATGGTAATGTCTACACAAAAACAGGTTTTATCCATCTAGAGGCCTCTATCATTCTCTATGGGGCATACCTATAAGTCACATGGCAGCCAGTACTTACAACTGCTTCCTGATACGTGATGACACCAGCTGGGCTGACTTCCTCTTGGAGCGAGGCGTCATGGCAATCGGCTGCTTGGGAGAGTTCTCAAAGTCCTCCTCCGCCCTGAGATAAACAGACGATAATAAGAAATAATATACATGGGATCATAAGAAGATTAGAGTAATCAATAATGTGACTGATCGATCAGACTGTTAGATACTCACAGCACCCCCAGAGCCGGCTCTCTCATGGTCATGGCGGACTCTTTCCTCCTGGAGGGGGTGGTAGCTCTTTGGGAAGACAGAAAAGTGGATGAGTCAAGACACTCAATTTGCAATCTACTATTTGTACAAATATGTGACTCGTCTATTGGTTAAGGTGAGGCGAGTAACTTAGCTGGCCGTAGTAAAACTAGCCACCCATAGTGACACACTGCTTGCTTATCAACATCGGCTAAGTGAAGTATCTTATTAGCTTTTAAGCCATCTCAAATAAAACCAGTGGAACTATGTACCATCTGCTGTGAAGCCATGTCTATTAAGATATAGACAGGCAAGCTCCCACCAAGTGCTCCCCTGTCTGACCGCTAACCCCCGCCCCCACAACCACATCCGTGCTCCTGTCACCGGACCTGGGGTGGCCCACTCACTTCTGCCCCCTAACATAGTTCCTCCTGGGGGTGGCCTGTCTCTTCTTGGGGGTCTTGGCAGAGCCAGAGTCTGTAGGTAACCCTGCCTCAAATACGTCATCCTCTAGGGCCAGGGGAGACACAGCCAGCAACAGGTCACTGGAGAGGGCATGAGGGGACACACTGGCTTACTGATACTACTCACAGTATATTGGAGGACAATGGGAGGATGTTGTTAAAACTTCCACAACCAGGACATTGAGCATGAATATAGTGTTAAGAATGTAATGTTTGTAGGCAGACATGTAGCTATTTTGCAAAGCAAACATAGCTAAAATAGCTAAGATCTAACATAATTGGCACCAGCTGATCGGTGTAACGTTGTACAACTCCTGTAAGCCCTGTATAAACAGCATCACACATAACTGTGTCTATTTCTGTGGTACCAGACTTCACAACTTAGAACGGCTGGAGTTAAGGCTACTCTGTGTCTAACCCTACCTGGAGAAGTCCTGTTCTCCCAGAGCAGTAGGAGACAGTCTGTCCAGGCTGATGGAGGCGGTCTTCCGGGGGAACCCCCCCTGGCCGTTAGGGGTCTTGCGGCCACTTCTCATGGGGGAGAGGCTGTAGCCATGCTGGAGGGAGTGTGAAACTGAGGAGCTCAGTTTGAGGGCCAGAACTTTCTCTGACTCCACCTCTTCAGCCAAGAGCTCACAGAGGTCATCTTCTCTGGTCATTATCTTCCCTGGACCTTGTAGGAGAAGACACACACACGTTACACCACCAGGACCCGCTCTCCCAGGCGCTACACCATCTCCTCTTGACCAACACACTGTTCAAAATGAAGTCATTTGAGATGATCACATCCTGAGATAAGACACTCACTGGACCCGATGCTGAGGTGTAGTTTCTTGCGTACACCCGGTGTGTCTGCAGCGCTGTCCCTCCTCTTGGCGCTCAGAATTTTAGAGGCAGAGAGCTTGGAGGCAGAGTGGCTCGACTCTGCCTCGCGGGTGACCATCTTTCCGGCGCTCATGGTGGCTCTAGTGTCAGACACAGACCCTGCTCTCCTCATCACTGTGGGGTCCGGGGTGGGCAGGGTATGACGCACTGGGCCCCGAGACACAGGGGCTGCCACGGGGGAAGAACAGGGGGGAAACTGAGGGAGAGCAGGTTTGGGAGGGGGTGAGGCAGGGGTATCCTGCATCAGGACAGGGTCTAAGACATTGAAGGCCTTGGTGTTCCAGGACAGCTTCACATAGAGGGTGTCCTTGGTTCCAGGCTCTGGAAAAGGAGTATCTTCAGGGACGTGCTGGACCTGGGGAGCAGAGGGAAGATGTTCAAATGGCATCAGAATCCTTATCAAATCAAACAACGACATTTGTTAAGTGCTTTTATAAGGTCAAGAGTCACAAAAGACTGAGCAAATAACCCAGAACCGAACAACTACGAAAGCAATCCTAAGTGAATAGGGACAAGGAAAAACACATCTAAGAATCATTGAGAGGGCCAATGCTCAAGAGCACAGGTGCTAACACCACGGTTCTACTGGTGAACTATCCTGCCTCACATGCACAGTGCCAAGGATGGACTCTGCGTTGATCTCATCGTCACAGCCACGTCCCAGATAGTAGAAGATCTCCTGGGGGTGGGGACTCCTGCCCAGCAGCTTCTTCTTGTTGCGGGGCACCTCAGACAAGCGCACAAACCACTGCACCAGCGCCTTCTTCTGCTTGTGGGACTCTGAGGACCATAGACACATGCATAAGGTCATTGCAGGACATGATCCACTTTGTTACCTAGTCCTAGATGCTTGAAATAAGGATGACAACGTTTCCCCACATAACAGAGCATTTTCAACGTATTTCTGCCAAATTCATCTGAGCAACAACAACAGTTCATACCGCCTTTAAGTCGCAAGCCCTTAAGTACATTGCATAACATTAAACCATAACTCACCATCGCCAAAGAACTTGAGAAGCTTGGCAACGAATGGGTTGTCATCATCATCTCCCTCAATGAGGATGTACTGGCCAGGGGTTACAGTGGTGACTCCCTCCTGACCCTCCACACTAATTTTCAAATAACTAGAGAAAAAGACCAACAAACATTGTTTCCATTGGAAATCAAGTGGAACAAAATATGAATTAACAGCATAATTGCCGATGCTCGAGGCAAATGTATGTTATGACACTAAGTTGAAACTTACTCAAAGACAAAACTCTTAAATTTTCTGTCGAAGTTAGTCGGTCTTCCGCCCCATTTGTAGATACGTCTTACTCTCAATCTTGTAAAGTAGCGGACCATAATTGCAGACCTTTTACAGAAGACACATTTTGACACAGTGAGTAAATCAAGACTTGGTTACTTGGGACAAAGATAATTCACGTTAGCTAGTTGCCATACTTGCTCTCGAGAACCCAAGGAGCAATGTGGCCTTAGTTAGCTTGCTAGCTAGCTAACCTCTATGAATAGGCTAGCTGCAATACTCACAGAGAAGAGAGTCTGATAAGAGTCGAACGGGCAAGTTGATCAAATTTCAAGCAGTTTAATATAAACGAAGATGCACTATAGTGTAGTAATATAGCTAGTTATATTTTACACGTAGCTAGATAACAAAAAAAAAGAAATAGTCTAGTACAATGGATTGTGTCGCTGCACTAGCTAACTTTCGCGCGAAAAATTGCGTGATTGGCATGTGACTGAAGTATCGACCAATGACCGCCTTCGCATTCTGCCCCGGAAGTGTACGTTGTTACACAGGAAGATATACAGCAACTTCTAATGCGAATTCGTTTACCACAGGAACTCATTTTTCATTCAGGTTTGACCAGTAAAAATGGCAAATAGGACTGTTAAAGATGCAAACAGTATACATGGAACAAATCCACAATACTTGGTAGAGAAAATTATTCGTACTCGAATCTATGAATCAAAATATTGGAAAGAAGAATGCTTTGGACTGACTGGTGAGTTGGAGCTAGCTAACTAACAGCTAACGCTAGGTACTTTAGCTTGAAATACAAATACCACACATGTAAACAAAGTAACTAGTAGGAAGTGTGCTAGCGTCTAGTAAATGTTACCCTGTTAGCTACTTACACTTAATTACACTCACTCACTAAAATGAGGTTTATGCACAGCAAAAGTATTGGCTTAGGTAGCCTCACTTGATGCCATGCCTATACACGGTCTTGGCTAGCTTTGGGAGAGTCTGTGTATTGGTTGAACTCCCTAAATTGTGCATCGTTCTGGTGGGTGGCGACAGAAAATAACCCTACCATAATATAGCTGGCTTCCCCCAAACTATTTTTTCCTGTCAACAAAAGCATATGTATAACCTCTAGAAACTCTACTTACCAGACGTAAAGTGAAATGTGTCCCTCGCTATTAAATACACATCTGAATCCAACTTTTGTCCAAACCGCACCATATTTGATCATCTTTCTAATCACTCGTTTCTCCTTGATCTACAGCCGAACTTGTCGTTGACAAAGCCATGGCGCTGAAGTTTGTCGGAGGAGTCTATGGAGGAAATATCAAACCTACACCGTTCCTGTGTCTCACTCTGAAGATGCTGCAGATCCAGCCAGAAAAAGACATCATCGTAGAATTCATCAAGAACGAGGATTTCAAGTACGTTTTGGCTTTTGTGCTGGTTATTATAAGTCTTTCTGTATTTAATCATGAATGAAAAGTTAGATCAACTATCTTCTGACTCCCAGCTTGACGTGTGATATAAAAAAATCGGTATGTTCATGCATTACACACCTCACTATGATGTTTGTCTTCACCTTAGGTATGTCCGCTTGCTTGGGGCAATGTACATGAGGTTGACTGGGACATCAGTGGATTGCTACAAATACCTGGAACCACTGTACAACGACTATCGAAAAATCAAGAGTCAGAACCGAAATGGAGGTGAGTCCTTTCGTTAATGTGTATTATGGAATGATTGCACATTGCAAAATGTATCCTGGTTTTAAATGGCACCATATCCTTTCACTGTTTGTTTCAGAGTTTGAGCTGCAACATGTAGATGAGTTTATTGATGAACTGCTACACGCTGAGAGAATGTGTGACATCATCCTTCCCAGGCTTCAGGTAAGTCTACCCCCCTTGTATGTGCTCACATTCCTTGTTTCACTGACCTAGACTGCTGATGTTATTTTGTGTGTGTTGACTACAGAAAAGACAGGTCCTTGAGGAGGCGGAGTTGTTAGACACACGCATCAGCGCCCTAGAAGAGGACCTGGATGAAGTGGAGACCAGTGACGAGGAAGAGGAGGAAGAGGAGAAGGTTGTCATCTTAACTTTCTCCACCTAGGCATGGCCTAACTATAAAGTTGACTAAACTTAGGTTAGTGTAGTAGTTGTAGGAATGCAAATGTTGTTTCACTCTGTCCATGTATGTCTCCTGTCTGTCTGTTCAAATGTCTACAGCCAGAGAGAGTTCAGACCCCGGAGCCCCACAGACGGAGTTACCGGGACAACGACCGCCCTCGCCGCTCGCCCTCTCCACGCTACAAACGCAGCCATTCACCCAGACGGTAACTAGTAATTTATCTAATCTAAAGTCCAGAAATATCTTTATTCGCCAAATACATTTACATATACTCAGAATTAATTTCCTTTCACATCCTCAAGACACTAAACATATTTTATCCTTTTTATTCTGCCCAGGAGGAGCAGATCACCCAAGAGACGAAGGTATGTAGAGTCTCTACCTGGGTTATTTTCTGTTGGATTTTCCTTGTGTTTTCCATTGTACCGTCAGATGGTAAACTCAGTTATTAAATATAATGTTAAAGAATTTAGTGTTTGATATATAAAATAACTGAAACTCAGATTTAATTGACTGTGGTCCTGGTTACTTACAAGCAGTGCCCTCTATTAATGTTGGCTGTATTGTTTCTGTTTTAACACACAGCCCATCCCCCAGACGAGAGCGCCACCGCAGCAAAAGCCCCCGTCGCCACCGCAGCCGTTCCCGAGAGAGACGTCATCGCTCAAAGTCCCCAGGTATCATAGCAACGCCAACCTGCATCGCACTACATCAAAAGTCACATCTGTGTTTATGCTTGTGACTGGTAGTGTCAGCTGTAATCATGTGACTTTTTTAAGATGTTTGTAACAATAGTCCCAGTCTGACCGAGAGCTGCTCTGTTTTGTCCCAGGCCATCACAGAAGCCACAGGCATCGCAGTCACTCCAAATCCCCAGAGAGGTAAGTAATGGAGCAAGAGAAAGAAAGAACCTCACCACTATACTAGTTTAAAATGCATCTTTCTATGTTATTGGTGTAGTTAAATTGTCTGTGAATACCAGCATATGAAAGATGTAGATGTTTTTTAGTGAGAGTAGCTAGGTTTCCATCCAATTGGTGACAGATTTTCATGTGAATATTCTAAAATCTGCATGAAACTATAAGCCCATTTTCCCACCAGGGATGTGTTTCCATCAAATGGACTTATTGCAGATAAAAGGCTGTGAGGGATGATGTAGTGCACATAAAGATGTATTTTGCCGTTAAATTCCCATGTACAGAAAAACAAGTTCAATTGGTTTCCATCGCATTCTCAACTCTACTGATGGGTTTGTCACAAAAACTGTGGCGTTATATAGCAAATGTACCCACTCTGGCTTTGGCGCATGCGCTCTAACTAACAGCTTGTGGATACAGTGTGGGTAGGCTACCTACATGATGAGATTATTATGGATAAGAGCAAGATTATTTTCACCAGAATAAGTCCCTCACTGTTTATTGGAAAGGAGCATCAAACTCATCACCTTCCCCTTCACCACCCTGTGAAGTTCATCACTTCTTTAATCTATAGCCTAATAAACTGCACACTTTTCCCAGTCGTAGTGGGAGGGACCACACGACGGGACTCCCCAAGTTTACTTCCATATGGTGATTTATTATATCAATATTTGCGTATAAAGGCGTTTTCACCGCCATTTCTCGCATAATTAATTTTACCAACACAAAAAGATCTCACCGTGTTGAACAAACATTGTCTGTTAATTTATAGAATTGTACCGGCATTTCCTGTTTCCATCAGCCCGGTCTTACTTTTTTAATGCGTAGTGTAATTAATGCGCATGAAATGGTTGGATGGAAACCTGGTTTATGGTTCACCTACTGTTTTATTTCTTCCTCTCTATTCCAGGAGTTCAAAAAAGAGCCACAAGAAGAGTCGCCGAGGAAACGAGTGACCCGTTTTGTATTTTGTTCTTGTGGATATTTCCTCTTTTTGAGTTGGAAGTTAATGGGGCAAAATGTTTACGTCTGTATGGAATCCCTGGTGTTTTGTATTTAAGTCTGGAAACAGATTGCATTTTTTGATATTTTCAGACCATGTTGCAGTAAAAGTCAATCTCAAATGTATTTCTAAAATCTGCAGCTCATATGGAGCTGTCCATAACCCTATGCACCAGTGGATAAAGTTTCTCAATGTTTTAAACATAAGGACCTTTGTTGTGTGATCCAGTGTGTTTATGGCAAAACTTTATCTTTATGACTTCAATGAAAGTGAAACAATGCAATGGCTAATCAGTAATAGTTTCTCTAGTCTAGAAAATAGAACTCAACTCGTAGACAGACCAACACTGACCCAACATCAGAAGGGAATTAAGCTTTGGGATGTCAATAAGGGTTTCCACTCCTCTAGACCAACTCCTTTCTTTCATGAAGTTCCCAAAAGGCATCCACAACCATATTAGCCTTATCCACTCTGGTAGTATGTCGTCTGTTTAGACCACGTGTCAAACTCGTTCCACTGAGGGCCGAGTGTCTGCGGGTTTTCCCTCCCCCCTTGTACTTGATTGATGAATTAAGGTCACTGATTAGTAAGGAACTCCCCTCACCTGGTTATCTAGGTCTTAACTGAAAGGAAAAACCAACGGGCACTAGGCTGTCTGTGGAATGAGTTTCAAACCCCTGGTTTAAACCCTCAGCTTCCTGTAGTAAACTGTACATTTTATCAATGGTAGAAGTCAATTAATCTTCAATTCAACTACAATCCATTGAACATAGGATATTTCTTTTTTTGACTTGGACGTTAATGTGTTCAAAATTGTATGTGTGTATGTGTAACCGGTGTGAAATGGCTAGCTAGTTAGCGGTGCGCACTAGTAGCGTTTCAATCGGTGACGTCACTCACTCTGAGACCTTGAAGTAGTTGTTTCCCTTGCTCTGCAAGGGCCGTGGCTTTTGTGGAGCAACCGCGGCTTTTGTGGAGAGATGGGTAACGGTGCTTCGAGGGTGACTGTTGTCGATGTGTGCAGAGGGTCCCTGGTTAAAGCCCAGGTAGGGGCGTGGAGAGGGACGGAAGCAACACTGTTACATATGGAACCCTTGGTGTTTGTATTTCATTTTAGAAACTGATTGCATTTTTAGATATTTTCAGACCATGTTGCAGAAAGAATCAATCTGAATTGTATTTCTTAAATCTGCAGCTCGTATGCAGCTGTCTACAAGCCTATGCACCAGCGGATAAATTTGCTCAGTGTTTTGAAAATGAAGACTGAGGATGTCATGTGTGCACAGTCTCCTTGTATGTATTTTCAGTCCAAGCAGGTCAGGGACCACGGTAATAATGGTTGTTAAGCCCAATTTTATTTGTTTTAACAAGACCCTTATTGAAAGATGTAATGTGATATGCCTCATCTTTACAGAATAAGTGGAAATGGTCGGATTTGGTTTGGATGTCTGAATGCATATGTTGTCCTCGTGTGAATGCTGTGAGTTACACACTGAAAGTGTTTCTCACACTTATATAAATAACTTATTTTGCCCCCATTGGAAATATTACGAAAAACACAGTGTTATGGTCATGAGGAATTATTTTGTCAAAAAAAAATGAACAAAATTCAATCAATAGTTTTATTTGCATGGCACTTTCAACAACAACAGAAAACATTTGTCACAATTTTCTTAGCAACAACCTGGCCTAAAAGAGCCCAAAGAACAGAAAACCAAGACATTGTATGTACAATATGGCTCCCTCAATTTGGTTGACCTCTAATTGGTTAATTCTCCTCCTTGCTGTTATTCATTCTGTGAGAAGAATGGTTTTTGAGAAATTCACAGATTTCTGCACATCTTTGATTTCTTCCCCGTTCTTCAATCCTCCTCAAGACGCCGATACTCTTTTTACCGTATTTGTTAGGATTTGGTATTTTTGCTGCCTTCATGTGAAAATCAATTGATGCATTGCGATCCTGGATGTGGAAATGCAGGTAACTAGCGTAATTGAAGTAGAGTAACTGTAAGTTGTGTGGATCCTGCTCGCTGGCGAGTAATTCCTCATAGATCTGCTTGGCTAGTTCCCTCCTGCCAATATCTGATTCTGCGTAGATGCTTGCAAGCTCCAGTTTGACCTTTAGTGATGTCTCTGGATAGAGTGAGATCACATCTATATAGAGACTGATGGCTCTGTCGCGCATGCTCTGCCTCCTCAGACTGTCCTCCTTTGAGTAGATTTTCCATTTGTAGGAATTCGCTAGATGTTTTTTCAGGTAGCGAACATTTGGATGTCTTTTCAGAGCCTCGGCTGCTAGGTCAATAGCTTCATTGTGTGATAAATATCTCCTGTAAAACTGAAGTAAGGGTCTAAGACCACTGTAGCAGCTGACAGGCTTCTTTAAAATGTGCTGCGCTAGCTGTTGCGCTTCCTCACTTCTGTCCTGGCCCGTCCTGCCAAGTCTTAACAGGTAGATACTTGCTACATACAAGTTGTCTGGATCGTGTTCCTTGGCAAGTCTCAGCTCCTTTAGAACCTCAGACTCCTTCTGTTGGTTGTCTGGATGAAAAGGATCAATTGAGTCTAGGGCCAAGGCATGGCTTGATTGCCACTCCTTTCTCTCAGGTTCCATCCTAATAGCCATTTGAAAGTAATCTATCGCTTTCTGTCTTTTGTCCTGGTCAAACTTCATGAGGGTCCAGGCTTTTTCAGCACACACCTCGGGGTGCAGTTCTTCCTGGGAAGGCAAGGGGTAATCTCGTAGCAGTCCCTCAACCTTTGTCACGCACCGCTGGCTCTCCGCCTGGTTATCCAGGTGATAGTGTACCCAGGCTAGGTTCCCATAGTGAACCAGCAGCCAAGGACCCATTTTGTCTGAAGGACTGTTTAGGTAAAAGGCCTCCTCTGCCTTACTGAGGCACTGCAGGGCTGCATCAGTGGAGCCCAGGGTGTGGTGTATGTAAGCCCACAAGTTGTACATCTGACCCAGCCATGGAAAGCTCTGGTCACTGCCAATGTCCTCCAGGTGATCTCTGAGAATGAGCAGCTGGTACCTGCTGACTTCCAGTCCCCAGGTGAAGTGACACTCCAGCTTCTCCAGTTTAGTCTTCAGGGCTGTCTGAGCAGGGCTGGTTAAGACAAGGGTTGGAACAGGAAACTTTTTAGAAACTATTAAGCATCAAGATTAATGTTAATGTGACACAAGTCTATCCCTAATCTAAATTGAGTTTGTTAACATTGAGATCTATTGAATCTGCTGTTTTCTGTTGTTGATTTTATTTATTTAAGGAGTACTTACTTCATAGTTGAGCAGGAATATGATTTCTTGTGGCTGTCTCTGAGTTTCCTGGACAAGTGAGTAAACACCCTGGCTTTATATCCATGTCCTTACCTTTATCTTGCAGTGCAGTGGGTTGGGTGCCATAAAACCAATGTTCACCTCCACGTAATGCTTGCACTCTGCTTTCCATTTCAGCAAACAGAAACACACACATTGAAAGCTTATACCGACATGCTGAAATGGAAAGCAGAGTGCAAGCATTACGTGGAGGTGAACATTGGTTTTATGGCACCCAACCCACTGCACTGCAAGATAAAGGTAAGGACATGGATATAAAGCCAGGGGGCGGCAGGTAGCTTAGTGGGTAAGAGTGGGTAAGGTCGCTGGTTCTAATCCCAGAGCCGACAAGGTGAAAAATCTGTTGATGTGCCCTTAAGCAAGGCACTTAACCCTAATTGCTCATGTAAGTCGCTCTGGATAAGAGCGTCTGCTAAATGACTAAAATGTAAAAATGTAAATGTATAGGTGACTGACCGTAGACATTGCTCTCATTTATTTTCCAACAAAGAGAATGAACTGCAGTATATATAATGTTTTAAATGGTAAACTATGCACTTAGTTCAGTATACAATTGTACTTACTGGCCCAAATGATATACAGTAATTGCCCTGTTTTAACATTCAACTTTGATCTTTGAAATCAAGTATGTAGTTGGACAAGATATACAGTATATTACAGCATATTCTTGGTGTAGTTAAATTGTCTGTGAATACCAGCATATGAAATATGCTTTTTAGTGAGAGTAAGTGAGAGTAGCTAGGTTTCCATCCAATTGGTGACAGAACCAATCATGTGAATATTCTAAAATCTGCATGAAACTATAAGGCCATTTTCCCACCAGGGATGTGTTTCCATCAAATGGACTTATTGCAGATAAAAGGCTGTGAGGGATGATGTAGTGCACATAAAGATGTATTTTGCCGTTAAATTCCCATGTACAGAAAAACAAGTTCAATTGGTTTCTATCGCATTCTCAACTCTACTGATGGTTTTGTCACAAAAACTGTGACGTTATATAGCAGATGTACCCACTCTGGCTTTGGCGCATGCGCTCTAGCTAACAGCTTGCGGATACAGTGTGGGTAGGCTACCTACATGATGAGATTATTATGGATAAGAGCGAGATTATTTAGGGTGACCATATTTTAGTTTTCAAAAAAGAGGACAGTGGGAGCGGGAGGCAGACGGTCACCCGCAGTGGGTGGTAAATACAAATGCGTTCACAACCATGCAACTATGTTATTGAACTTTAATACATAAAGTAATACATCCTTTCCATTCAACTGTTGGCCCTCAACAATAGAATAATAACAAACAAAAACAAAAAAATAGTTTAGCTTTTAACACCTTTTACATGACACTTTCTTTTCATTGCCATAGGTTAAAATAACATTTTTAAAAAACAGTTGTCATAAAAAAATCCACTATTTCAGTCAAAAATAATGTCAGTCCTCCTGATGCTCTCTGGTATACTTTCCCAAAGATCGAATCTTTCCCAACAGTCCTTGATTACCAATCAAGTAGGCATGAAAGTCTTTGCAAGACATGTTTTTAAAGTTGTATTGTGTACACAGAAGCCCCTTCAGTGACTCAACAGACAAGTGATTCCTTTGTCCACTGGCTTTGCATCAGTGAAAAAACTCTACATTTCCATTGTGAGAAGGAATAGCAAAGAAAAACTGTGCAATCTTCAGTAGCTCTGAATGAAAATCTATGCTTTTGGACCTTTCAAAATATTTGGTCCACTTACATTTACGTTATTTAGCAGACGCTCTTATCCAGAGCGATTTACAAATTGGTGCATTCACCTTATAGCCAGTGGGATAACCCCTTTACAATATGTTTTTTTTCTTTTTTTCTTTGGGGTGTGGTAAGGGGGGGGTAGAAGGATTACTTTATCCAATCCCAGGTATTCCTTAAAGAGGTGAGGTTTCAAGTGTCTCCGGAAGGTGGTGAGTGACTCCGCTGTCCTGGCGTCGTGAGGGAGCTTGTTCCACCTTTGGGGTGCCAGAGCAGCGAACAGTTTTGACTGGGCTGAGCGGGAACTGTGCTTCCGCAGAGGTAGGGGGGCCAGCAGGCCAGAGGAGGATGAACGCAATGCCCTCGTTTGGGTGTCGGGACTGATCAGATCCTGAAGGTACGGAGGTGCCGTTCCCCTCACAGCTCCGTAGGCAAGCACCATGGTTTTGTAGCAGATGCGAGCTTCAACTGGAAGCCAGTGGAGTGTGCGGAGGAGCGGGGTGACGTGAGAGAACTTGGGAAGGTTGAACACCAGATGGGCTGCGGCCTTCTGGATGAGTTGTAGGGGTTTAATGGCACAGGCAGGGAGCCCAGCCAACAGCGAGTTGCAGTAATCCAGACGGGCGATGACAAGTGCCTGGATTAGGACCTGTGCCGCTTCCTGTGTAAGGCAGGGTCGTACTCTCCGAATGTTGTAGAGCATGAACCTACAAGATCGGGTCACCGCCTTGTGTGCTTGCAGATTACTGAACTCTCCATCACTGTTACACCTTTCTGTGAATTTCTTTAGGTTGGTGACCTGATCAAAGCACTTTGCATCATCAATTGGCACCCCCTTTTCTCCCAGGTGTTTGATACAGGCTTCTATGTCATTCCAGTCAGGTGTCTCACTCAGATCCATCCACATGAAAGAGGAGAACTCCTCCATGGGTGTCATCCATTTCTCCAGATACTCCAGGCACCTCCCGAGTGGCGCAGTGGTCTAAGGCACTGCATCGCAGTGCTATCTGTGCCACTAGAGATCCTGGTTCTAATCCAGGCTCTGTCATAGCCGGCCCCGACCGGGAGACCCATGCGGCGGTGCACAATTGGACCAGCGTCGTCCAGGGTAGGGGAGGGAATGGCCGGCAGGGATGTAACTCAGTTGGTAGAGCATGGCGTTTGCAACGCCAGGGTTGTGGGTTTGATTCCCACGGGGGTAAGAGCGTCTGCTAAATGAGTAAAATGTAATGAACTGTACAGACCCTGTACTTGAGCACTGAAAAGTCCATCCTTGTGCTTTTGTGCCAATAGTCCCTTAAATTTAAGGGACATTAAGTTATTGGTCTTGCGTTCAAGAAGCATGGTGTGTTCAAAAAGTTATTCACTTCCACAATTGAATTGCTCTCCCTTTCCATCTCCTGAATGTGTGAATGAAACACACACGAGTGAGTGCATGTGCCAGAGGTACATTTTACTGAACTCATCTTCAAAAAAACTTATTTTCCTGTGACAAAAATAATGCTTTCAAGGCTGGAAACATCTGTAGCAGCCTCTCAATACCTGGGAATAATGACAGCCATTGCGTCTTGCTGTGAGAAAGGAGACTTCTGTATTCAACATCAACAAATTCACAGTACTCCTTCAGATTCTCTGTGCGCACAGTGTAGATGTGAAAGTATTGACATATTTTGAAGATGATGTTCTCAATATCGACATCTAGTGTGTCTGCCCCGTAATGAACACAATTGTTCAAGACGTGTGCTGGGCAGCCCACACTGATTAAAGACTTGTTCTGCAATGACTTCTTTAAGTTTGCGAAAACATTATTTCCTTCTTCATCACTCCGGATTCCCCCGAACATTGTATTGCAGTTGTCACCTGTAAATGCAATACATTTGGAAAAAATCCCATTCTTTTGCAGTGTTTCTTTGATGTATTGCGCGATCGTATCAGCTGTCTCATTTGGAGTGTTTTTAACTTAGACTAATTTACTTTGCACGCCACCATTCTTCCAATCAAAATACTGAATAAGCAGAGGGAATATTTCCACAGCACCGTGATTGCTCCCATCAGTAGAAACACCACAGTAAGGTATGTCTTCTAGTGCTTTCAGAGCTATGTCGACAGAATGTGGTGCTATCACAGCTTTAACAATTGCATCGGTCTTAGTACGAGCGCTTGAAAATGTTCGCGCAGTCTCGGAATCAGGGAAATACTTTTTTAACAAGGCAGACGTGCAGTCCATTGATCTGTAGCTATTGTGATGCTTCGTGGTGTGGAATGCAAAAAGTCCCTCTGCAGCAGTAACAGCGTCTTCTGTTTTACCTGCTCTCACAAAATAGTCAGTTCTATATCGTGGAGCTCCGCCCCATAGGGGAGCTATGCTCCTAGTGGTTTACCCTCTGCCCTAGGGCAGAACAGCCTGAAGCAAAATTATGCACACACCTACAGCCAATAGGAGTACAGGTGTCCCTATATAAGGAACCCCGTTCCATCAATCTCCCTCCCATTATCTCCCATTATCTTCAGCGACTGGACTAGAGAAGAAGCCTTACGAAGACTCAGGAAGATTTTCGTCGTTGATATCCAGCCATCAACGTCTTCCTAAATGAGCACACCAAGCTTATCCAAGATAAGCATTTTACAAAAGCTCTTTTCAGAGCTCAATGTCGCTGTTCCCCTTGGCGGCTGTCGACCCCCCCCGACATTGTTTCGTGGGTTGAGGGGCACAGCACGCCAGGGACAGCTTCATCAATCCCCCACTATGCGCCAGCTGCGCCCTCCCTTTTTGAAGGAGTGGAAGCAGCATTGGGCATTTTTAGGGAGGATATTCCTCTTGAGGATGTGCTATCAGTGTTAGTCTCAGCTGAGGCATCATCTGAGGGCACTGACTCAGGAGATGACAGGGCTATTGGGGAAAAAATGAATATTCTATTGGAACAATTCATTACACTGACCCAGATGTTTAACACCCCCTTTTCCTTCGGGAAATTGTGAGGTCATTACATCCCTGGATGATGACGCCACAGCCTCTCTGTGCCTGAATTCTCAGGTCTCATTGAGTGGGCTACTAAACAGCGGGAGATTAAGCTGCCCCCCATTCCCTCCAACCCGGAAGTGGATATGAGGAAGGGCGGCCGCTACTCTCGCTACAACTTGGCGTCAGACGGCGGCCTCCAGCAGCAAGGGAGCGGGCCTCGCCCCCCCCTTCAGCGCCAGAGGTGCCGGCGAGAGAGGTCATTAAAGCGTCATCCTGACATCACCCGAAGGGCGGCCAGAGGAGACGCCGTTTATGACAGGCGAGGGGGAGAGAACGGAAGACGGCACAGCGCCCGCTGTGACCGAGCCCACTGTCCCCCCCCCACTCTACCGTTGAGTGTATGGAGGAGAATGTTTTTTGTTGATGTGTGTAATAAAGAGTTGGCTCTACTTGACACTGTCAAGAAAGAGCCCCTTTTCCATAATACATCCGAGAGCGTTCGACCTTCCTCACTCTCGCTCTCTCTCTTACCACTATGAGTGCAGCTCAGCCCACCATGGTGCGTTGCTGAATGCACACATAAGGCAGGTATATAAAAGGTATTAAGTGTACCTTATAGGACCTCACTTTACAGACTCCTAGGAGTGCCGTAGTGAGTGTCTTACATAGCAGGCTGCAGTCTCAGCCAGATAATGGCATGATGACGCGACCGCTATCCGGGACGGCGCTCTGTCTCAGGCTAACGCCTCAGTCAGTGCAGTTCAGACACGTGCTGCGTTCATGGAGGGCCTGATTACTACGGTTACGGGCGTAACCACGTATCGGCGCCCCCGTTTCTCTCAGAACGCGCTGATAATAACCACATTGGGGGTGGCGCACTATCACAGACTAAGGTCTCTGTTAGTACGACCCAGACCCATGCTGCGTTCAAGAAGGGCCCGATTACCACGGTCACGAAGGTGCCCAGTGTATCGGCGCCCCCACCTTTTCCTGAACGCGCCCAGGCTCACCACACTGAGTGTAGTTCAGCCCACCAGAGGTGCAGAGCTGAACGCACACAGGAGGTGAAAGGAGGAATAATACCTAGACGCCGTCTTGGTTTATCTCAAAGAGACCTCACATTACAGACTCCAAGGAGTACTGTAGTGAGTGCCTCTCATAGCAGGCTGCAGTCTCAGTCAGGAGACATGATGACGCAGCCGCTAGTTAGGATGGCGCACTATCGCAGACTAAGGTCTCGGTTAGTGCGATTCAGACCCATGCTGCGTTCACGGAGGGCCCGATTACCACGGTGACGAAGTTTCCCAGTGTATCGGCGCCCCCACTTCTTTCTGAACGCGCTAATACTCACCACACTGAGCGTAGTTCAGCCCACCAGAGGTGCAGAGCTGAACGCACACAGGAGGTGAAGGAAGGAAAGATACCAAGACACCGTCTTGGCTTATCTCAAGGATACCTCACATTCAGCAGGCAGCTGTCTCTGTCCCAATGTGACATGAAGACGCAGCCGCTAGCCGGGGAATGACGCCTTGCTGCAGGCTAATGCCTCAGTCAGCGCAGTTCAGACCCGTGCGACGTTCACGGAGAGCGGGAATACCAGGGTTACAGGTATAACCAAGGTATGGACGCCTCCGGCTTATTCTGAACGTATCAATGCCCATGGCTCTGAGCGCAGCTCACCACACATTGAGTGTGTCGTTGAACAGCCGCTTAGGAACAGTAAAGAGGCATTGTGGCACCACCGTGTGGTATCAGTCAGAGATCACACCTTTCAGATTCTGTTGAGTTCTGTAAAGGATAAGTCTCATGCCAAGCGGCAGTCTCAGTCAGACAATGACATGATGACGCAATCGCTTTCTGGGAAGAGCGCTCTGTCTCAGGCCAGTACCTCAGACAGTGCAGTTCAGACCCGTGCTGCGTTCACGGAGGGCAAGATTACTGGAGTTACGGTCGTAACCATCGTATCAAAGCCCCCGATTCACCCAGAACGAGCTGATGTGTCCTCTCCCTTTCAAAGGGGGCCCACCTTGGGCTATTTCACCAACCCAGTGCTGGGGAATAGCGGCGGCGTGGGCCATAGAGGGGGGCGTACGAGTTCAAGAGGATGCCGTTTGGGTACGTCCTGGCACCTCGAACGTTTTCCAAATGTGTGGAGGCGGCATTGGAACCGCTGCGTTGTCAAGGGATAAGGATATTAGCCTACCTAGACGACCTGCGGGTTTTCGCCCCGTCAGCAGAGCTGACGTTTACTTACACGACACAGACAGTGATTCATCTCACGCGTCTGGGGTTCGCTGCGAATTGGAAAAAGAGCGCACCCTGGCCCAGTCATCAGATAGTCTACCTGGGACTACAGCTAGACACTGTAATGATGAGGGCGCGAATTTCGGACCCTCGAAGGGCAGCATTGGTACTAGCCCTGAGGGAGTGTCGTCCGAATTACACAGTAACGGCGCTATCGATCATGTCACTTTTGGGTCTCATGTCGGCAGCCCACCCTGTGGTCCCGCTGGGGTTTTCTGCACATGCGCAGAACACAGCGGTGGTTCGCTCCAACTAAGACTAGACCCAGTGCGTCAACGTCATCGGTTGGTGGTGGTTCCTCTCTCGCTAAGAGCAGACCTGGACTATTGGAGGAACCCGTGCGTTTTCACGCACGGGGTCCCGATGGGCAAGGTGCCATCCTACATTCCAGTGTATACAGAAGCCTGTCTAACTGGATGGGGAGGGACATGTCAGTCTCAAGCGATAGGTGGTGCATGGCCTCAACCAGGTCGGCACATAAACCTCATGGAGTTGGAAACGGTTCAACTGGTTTTTAACCACTTCGCGTCTACCCTTCGGGGTCGCGATGTGTTGGTTTGATCAGACAACCGGACCACAGTAGCTCACATAAATCGCCAGGGAGGGGTCAGGTCTCCTGCCCTCCATCGGGCGGCAGAGGAATTGTGGCTGTGGGTGCACAAGCACCTTCGCTCGTTGAGAGCAGCGCACATTCCGGGCTACTTGAACGTAGAGGCAGATCTCATGTCAAGTTTCTCCCTGAGACAACAGGACGATCCGCCATTGGGAAGAGACGCATTCGCGCACTGCCCGTGGCCGAAAGTTTATGTTTGATAAGCAGAAATCGCCATCCACCATTCGAGTGTTGCAGCGGCAATTTCAGCTGGTCATGAAGGGTTTAACGTTCAATCACACATTAGTGAAACGTTTTTATTGGGAATGCAACGGCTTAGGCTAATGCCTAGAGCTACGCTGCCCCGATGGGTTTTGGCCTTAGTTCTCGAAGCGCTATGTAAGTCGCCGTTCGAGCCATTGAATCAAATACCCCTCAAAATGCTGTCTATCAAGACGGCGCTGTTGCTCGCCTTGACTACCGTTGTGCTCAGTACGCGCTTTGGCGTGTTACATTGAGTGCACAGTAGCGATTAGGTCATCGCCTCAGCTGTTTGTGTGTCACGGTGCGGCTGCATTGGGTAGACCACTTTCAAAACAGCGATTGCCTCATTGGCCTTGTGAAGGCATTGAGACGGCGTACGAGGCGGCGGGGCAACAACCGCCTCAGGGTGTTAAAGCGCACTCCACTCGTGGAGTAGCAGCTTCTACTGCCCTCTTCAGAGGTACAGAGGTAGTGGATATTTGTAGAGCGGCGTCTTGGGTGACACCGTCTCCTTTTATTCGTTTCTATCTGTTGGATATGTCTTCTAACTCTTTGGCTCGATCTGTACTCAGCGTGGCTGAAGGGAGATCTTGAGAAGGAAACAGAGAAAGAAAGCAGGATTGTGACCATGTTCATAAATCCGCTTTTATTAGAAGAAACATATTATGGCACGTTTTTCCAACTCTTTGAGCTCGGTCGGCATTCAGCAGAGCTGAAAGGCGATTTTGAGCTAAAGGGAGAGGACAGAGCAGGACCTTGGACAGGTTCCAATCAGGTCCGCCTTGGTTAGGAAAACGTGTTATGTCAGGAATAGGCTTTTTAATTTTCAAGCTCGATCGCACTCAGCATAGCTGAAAGAGAATCTTGAGCTAGAGGAAGGAGAAGCAGGACGATGGACAGGTCTCTATCAGGTCCGCTTCTGATGAAAAGCTATCTGTGGCATGTCTCTTGAATCAGGGTCAGGACATAGAGACATGTATTGAAATGACAGAATGTGAGGTCATTTATCTGATTCAGATAGTATGACTTATATTTTGTTCCTGCCTACTAATCTCTGGGTTCCATTGAGTGAGTAAGGCGGTCTGTTGGACACTTAATGTAGAGTGACTGAGGTCATTCTATGATAGTGTTGTCACAGAATATTGAGGCACGGCTATCTGCTGGTACAGATTGGCACGGCGTCTATTCTGAGGATTCGTCCACTAGCGACCCGGGTGGGTTCTATATCGTGGAGCTCCGCCCCATAGGGGAGCTCTGCTCCTATTGGTCTTAGGCCAATGCCTAGAGCTACGCTGCCCCGATGGGATTTGGCTTTGGTTCTCGAAGCGCTATGTAAGTCGCCGTTCGAGCCATTGAATCAAATACCCCTCAAAATGCTGTCTATCAAGACGGCGCTGTTGCTCGCCTTGACTACCGCTAAGCGGGTCAGTGATTTGAGTGCACTGTCGACGAGACCCGACTGCCTTGCCATTAATGGCGATTTGAGCAGAGCGGTGTTACGTCCCAACCCGGCATTTGTGCCGAAGGTTATTAACAGTGCATATAGATCACAGACCGTGGAATTGTGGGCTTTTTATCCCCCTCCCCATGGGGAGAGGAGTGAGAAAAAAGCTTCATTGTTTGTGCCCAGTACGCGCTTTGGCGTGTTACGTTGAGCGCACAGCAGCGATTAGGTCATCGCCTCAGCTGTTTGTGTGTCACGGTGCGGCTGCATTGGGTAGACCACTTTCAAAACAGCGATTGTCTCATTGGCTTTGTGAAGGCATTGAGACGGCGTGCGAGGCGGCGGGGCAACAACCGCCTCAGGGTATTAAAGCGCACTCCACTCGTGGAGTAGCAGCTTCTACTGCCCTCTTCAGAGGTACAGAGGTAGTGGATATTTGTAGAGCGGCGTCTTGATCGACACCGTCTCCTTTTATCCGTTTCTATCTGTTGGATATGTCTTCTAACTCTTTGGTTCGATCTGTACTCAGCGTGGCTGAAGGGAGATCTTGAGAAAGAAACAGAGAAAGAAAGCAGGATTGTGATCATGTTCATAAATCCGCTTTTATTAGAAGAAACATATTATGGCACGTTTTTTCCAACTCTTTAGCTCGGTCGGCATTCAGCAGAGCTGAAAGGCGATTTTGAGCTAAAAGGAGAGGACAGAGCAGGACCTTGGACAGGTTCCAATCAGGTCCGCGTTGGTTAGGAAAACGTGTTATGTCAAGAATAGGCTTTTTACCTTTCGAGCTCGATTGCACTCAGCATAGCTGAAAGAGAATCTTGAGCTAGAGAAAAGAGAAGCAGGACGATAGACAGGTCTCTATCAGGTCCGCTTCGGATGAAAAGCTATCTGTGGCATGTCTCTTGACTCAGGGTCAGTACATAGAGACATGTATTGAACTGACAGAATGTGAGGTCATCTATCTGATTCAGATAGTAGGACTTTTATATTTTGTTCCTGCCTACTAATCTATGGGTTCCATAGAGTGAGTAAGGCGGTTTGTTGGACACTTAATGTAGAGTGACTGATGTCATTACATTAGTGGACGATAGTGTTGTCACAGAATATTGAGGCACGGCTATCTGCTGGTACAGATTAGCACGGCGTCTATTCTGATGATCTGCCCAATAGCAATTGACATTGTCATTGAGCTAGATGGGGCGGGTCTATAACCGATGACGCGGTATATTGTGACGCCCTGATGGGTTCCTTAGTCGCATTACTGCGGGAATTGGTTACAGCCATTGCTGGGCTTGACCTTTTTTCATTTTTGAATGGGAAATGTTAGGCTCGGCAGGGAGTACATTTTGGAGCGTTTCGCTCCGCCTTAAACCACTAGGAGCATAGCTCCCCTATGGGGCGGAGCTCCACGATATAGAACGATTAGTTACCGGAGTGTAACTCCAGTTCTATGAGTGGAGCGGAGCCCCATAGGACTTAAGGCCCTACCGACCCTTTCTAGTCTCGCTGAAGATAATATCTCGGGAGGCAGATTGATGGAACGGGGTTCCTTATATAGGGACACCTGTACTCCTATTGGCTGTAGGTGTGTGCATAATTTTGCTTCAGGCTGTTCTGCCCTAGGGCAGAGGGTAAACCACTAGGAGCATAGCTCCCCTATGGGGCTCCGCTCCACTCATAGAACTGGAGTTACACTCCGGTAACTAATCGTTAATTTCCCTTACGAACTCTCTCCGTTACCTGCAATTTTGTGTTTTGTGGAGTTTATGTGGGCTTCTAGGTCGCTAGCACCTTTATTTGACACTGACACGTACGTGCCAGCTTTGCAGGTCATGCATTCTGCTTCACACGGATCCCGACCAAGACGAAAACACGGGAATTTTCTCTGTAAATCGTCTGTGAATTTACATTTGCGTTTGGGCATTTTTACGCTGTTCTGGAGCCATGTGCCACTGTTGACAAGCAAGCTGCTGCGCTGTCTCTTGGCTGTTGCCATGGTGAGGGTAATGATTGAGATGCAGTTTGACCAATGTTTGCGTAGGTCTACATGACCGACCAATGGTGGCGTGTGAGAAGGCGGGACCTAAAGAGAAAGGTCAAAGCAATGCAAAACCCCCAAAACGCACACAATGAATGGCGACTGTAGAAAGCAAAAGCCAAATCCCGGACATTTTGGGCGATTTAGAAATCCCGGCCCTTTGTATTTAAATCTGGAAACGAATTGCATTTTTTGATATTTTCAGACCATGTTGCAGTTAAAGTCAATCTCAAATGAATTTCTAAACTCTGCCGCTCATATGGAGCTGTCCATAACCCTATGCACCAGTGGATAAAGTTTCTCAATGTTTTTGAAATAAGGACCTTTGTTGTGTGATCCAGTGTGTTTATGGCAAAACTTTATCTTTATGACTTCAATGAAAGTGAAACAATGCAATGGCTAATCAGTAATAGTTTCTCTAGTCTAGAAAATAGAACTCAACTCGTAGACAGACCAACACTGACCCAACATCAGAAGGGAATTAAGCTTTGGGATGTCAATAAGGGTTTCCACTCCTCTAGACCAACTCCTTTCTTTCATGAAGTTCCCAAAAGGCATCCACAACCATATTAGCCTTATCCACTCTGGTAGTATGTCGTCTGTTTAGACCACGTGTCAAACTCGTTCCACTGAGGGCCGAGTGGCTGCCGGTTTTCCCTCCCCCCTTGTACTTGATTGATGAATTAAGGTCACTGATTAGTAAGGAACTCCCCTCACCTGGTTATCTAGGTCTTAACTGAAAGGAAAAACCAACGGGCACTAGGCTCTCTGTGGAATGAGTTTCAAACCCCTGGTTTAAACCCTCAGCTTCCTGAAGTAAACCCTACTCTTTATCAATGGTAGAAGTCAATTAATCTTCAATTCAACTACAATCCATTGAACACAGAATATTTCCTTTTTTCACTTGGACGTTAATGTGTTCAAATTTGTACGTGTGTATGTGTAACCGGTGTGAAATGGCTAGCTAGTTAGCGGTGCGCACTAGTAGCGTTTCAATCGGTGACGTCACTCGCTCTGAGACCTTGAAGTAGTTGTTTCCCTTGCTCTGCAAGGGCCGTGGCTTTTGTGGAGCGATGTGTAACGGTGCTTCGAGGGTGACTGTTGTCGATGTGTGCAGAGGGTCCCTGGTTAAAGCCCAGGTAGGGGCGTGGAGAGGGACGGAAGCAACACTGTTACATATGGAACCCTTGGTGTTTGTATTTCATTTTAGAAACGGATTGCATTTTTAGATATTTTCAGACCATGTTGCAGAAAGAATCAATCTGAATTGTATTTCTTAAATCTGCAGCTCGTATGCAGCTGTCTACAAGCCTATGCACCAGCGGATAAATTTGCTCAGTGTTTTGAAAATGAAGACTGAGGATGTCATGTCTGCACAGTCTCCTTGTATGGATTTTCAGTCCAAGCAGGTCAGGCAGGGACCATGGTAATAATGGTTGTTAATCCCAATTGTATTTGTTTTAACTAGACCCTTATTGAGAGATCAAAATCAAATCAAATTTTATTGGTCACATGCGCCGAATACAACAGGTGCAGACATTACAGTGAAATGCTTACTTACAGCCCTTAACCAACAGTGCATTTATTTTAAACAAAAAAAGTAAAAATAAAACAACAACAACAAAAAAAAGTGTTGAGAAAAAAAAAAGAGCAGAAGTAAAATAAAGTGACAGTAGGGAGGCTATATATACAGGGGGGTACCGTTGCAGAGTCAATGTGCGGGGGCACCGGCTAGTTGAGGTAGTTGAGGTAATATGTACATGTGGGTAGAGTTAAAGTGACTATGCATAAATACTTAACAGAGTAGCAGCAGCGTAAAAAGGATGGGGTGGGGGGCAGTGCAAATAGTCCGGGTAGCCATGATTAGCTGTTCAGGAGTCTTATGGCTTGGGGGTAGAAGCTGTTGAGAAGTCTTTTGGACCTAGACTTGGCACTCCGGTACCGCTTGCCGTGCGGTAGCAGAGAGAACAGTCTATGACTAAGGTGGCTGGAGTCTTTGACAATTTTGAGGGCCTTCCTCTGACACCGCCTGGTATAGAGGTCCTGGATGGCAGGAAGCTTTGCCCCAGTGATGTACTGGGCCGTACGCACTACCCTCTAGTGCCTTGCGGTCGGAGGCCAAGCAGTTGCCATACCAGGCGGTGATGCAACCAGTCAGGATGCTCTCGATGGTGCAGCTGTAGAATTTTTTGAGGATCTGAGGACCCATGCCAAATCTTTTTAGTCTCCTGAGGGGGAATAGGCTTTGTCGTGCCCTCTTCACGACTGTCTTGGTGTGTTTGGACCATGATAGTTCGTTGGTGATGTGGACACCAAGGAACTTGAAGCTCTCAACCTGTTCCACTACAGCCCCGTCGATGAGAATGGGGGCGTGCTCAGTCCTCTTTTTTTTCCTGTAGTCCACAATCATCTCCTTTGTCTTGGTCACGTTGAGGGAGAGGTTGTTGTCCTGGCACCACACGGCCAGATCTCTGACCTCCTCCCTATAGGCTGTCTCATCGTTGTCGGTGATCAGGCCTACCACTGTTGTGTCGTCGGCAAACTTAATGATGGTGTTGGAGTCGTGCCTGGCCATGCAGTCATGGGTGAACAGGGAGTACAGGAGGGGACTGAGCACGCACCCCTGAGGGGGCCCCCGTGTTGAGGATCAGTGTGGCAGATGTGTTGTTACCTACCCTTACCACCTGGGGGCGGCCCGTCAGGAAGTCCAGGATCCAGTTGCAGAGGGAGGTGTTTAGTCCCAGGATCCTTAGCTTAGTGATGAGCTTAGAGGGCACTATGGTGTTGAATGCTGAGCTGTAGTCAATGAATAGCATTCTCACGTAGGTGTTCCTCTTGTCCAGGTGGGAAAGGGCAGTGTGGAGTGCAATAGAGATTGCATCATCTGTGGATCTGTTGGGGCGGTATGCAAATTGGAGTGGGTCTAGGGTTTCTGGGATAATGCTGTTGATGTGAGCCATGACCAGCCTTTCAAAGCACTTCATGGCTACAGACGTCAGTGCTACGGGTCGGTAGTCATTTAGGCAGGTTATCTTAGAGTCCTTGGGCACGGGGACTATGGTGGTCTGCTTGAAACATGTTGGTATTACAGACTCAGTCAGGGACATGTTGAAAATGTCAGTGAAGACACTTGCCAGTTGGTCAGCACATGCTCGGAGTACACGTCCTGGTAATCCGTCTGGCCCTGCGGCCTTGTGAATGTTGACCTGCTTAAAAGTCTTACTCACATCGGCTACGGAGAGCGTGATCACATAGTCATCCGGAACAGCTGGTGCTCTCATGCATGCTTCAGTGTTGCTTGCCTCGAAGCGAGCATAGAAGTGGTTTAGCTCGTCTGGTAGGCTTGTGTCACTGGGCAGCTCGCGGCTGTGCTTCCCTTTGTAGAGATGTAATGTGAAATGCCTCATCTTTACAGAATAAGTGTGGAAATGGTCGGATTTGGTTTGGATGTCTGTGAATGCATATGTTGTCCTCGTCTGAATGTGTGAATGCTGTGAGTTACACACTGAAAGTGTTTGTCACACTTATATAAATAACTTATTTTGCCCCCATTGGAAATATTATGAAAAACAGTGTTATGGTCATGAGGAATTATTTTGTCAAAAAAAAATGAACAAAATTCAGTCAATAGTTTATTTGCATGGCACTTTCAACAACAACAGAAAACATTTGTCACAATTTGCTTAGCAACAACCTGGCCTAAAAGAGCCCAAAGAGCAGAAAACCAAGACATTGTATGTACAATATGGCTCCCTCAATTTGGTTGACTTCTGATTGGTTAATTCTCCTCCTTGCTGTTATTCATTCTGTGAGAAGAAAGGTTTTCGAGAAATTCACAGATTTCTGCACATCTTCGATTTCTTCCCCGTTGTCCAATCCTCCTCAAGATGTCGATACTCTTTTTACCGTATTTGTTAGGATTTGGTATTTCTGCTGCCTTCATGTGAAAATCAATTGATGCATTGCGATCCTGGATGTGGAAATTCAGGTATCTAGCGTAATGGAAGTAGAGTAACTGTAAGTTGTGTGGATCCTGCTCGCTGGCGAGTAATTCTTCATAGATCTGCTTGGCTAGTTCCCTCCTGTCAATGTCTGATTCTGCGTAGATGCTTGCAAGCTCCAGTTTGACCTTTAGTGATGTCTCTGGATAGAGTGAGATCACATCTATATAGAGACTGATGGCTCTGTCGTACATGCTCTTCCTCCTCAGACTGTCCTCCTTTGAGTAGATTTTCCATTTGTAGGAATTCGCTAGATGTTTTTTCAGGTAGCGAACATTTGGATGTCTTTCCAGAGCCTCGGCTGCTAGGTCAATAGCTTCATTGTGTGATAAATATGTCCTGTAAAACTGAAGTAAGGGTCTAAGACCACTGTAGCAGCTGACAGGTTTCTTTAAAATGTGCTGCGCTAGCTGTCGCGCTTCCTCACTTCTGACCTGGCTCGTCCTGCCAAGTCTTAACAGGTAGATACTTGCTACATACAAGTTGTCTGGATCGTGTTCCTTGGCAAGTCTCAGCTCCTTTAGAACCTCAGACTCCTTCTGTTGGTTGTCTGGATGAAAAGGATAAACTGAGTCTAGGGCCAAGGCATGGCTTGATTGCCACTCCTTTCTCTCAGGTTCCATCCTAATAGCCATTTGAAAGTAATCTATCGCTTTCTGTCTTTTGTCCTGGTCAAACTTCATGAGGGTCCAGGCTTTTTCAGCACACACCTCGGGGTGCAGTTCTTCCTGGGAAGGCGAGGGGTAATCTCGTAGCAGTCCCTCAACCTTTGTCACGCACCGCTGGCTCTCCGCCTGGTTATCCAGGTGATAGTGTACCCAGGCTAGGTTCCCATAGTGGACCAGCAGCCCAGGACCCATCTTGTCTGAAGGACTGTTTAGGTAAAAGGCCTCCTCTGCCTTACTGAGGCACTGCATGGCTGCATCAGTGGAGCCCAGGGTGTGGTGTATGTAAGCCCACAAGTTGTACATCTGACCCAGCCATGGAAAGCTCTGGTCACTGCCAATGTCCTCCAGGTGATCTCTGAGAATGAGCAGCTGGTACCTGCTGACTTCCAGTCCCCAGGTGAAGTGACACTCCAGCTTCTCCAGTTTAGTCTTCAGGGCTGTCTGAGCAGGGCTGGTTAAGACAAGGGTTGGAACAGGAAACTTTTTAGAAACTATTAAGCATCAAGATCAAGAGTGACACAAGTCTATCCCTAATCTAAATTGAGTTTGTTAACATTGAGTTCTATTGAATCTGCTGTTTTCTGTTGTTGATTTTATTTATTTAAGGAGTACTTACTTCATAGTTGAGCAGGAATCTGATTTCTTGTGGCTGTCTCTGAGTTTCCTGGACAAGTGAGTAAACACCCTGGCTTTATATCCATGTCCTTACCTTTATCTTGCAGTGCAGTGGGTTGGGTGCCATAAAACCAATGTTCACCTCCACGTAATGCTTGCACTCTGCTTTCCATTTCAGCAAACAGAAACACACACATTGAAAGCTTATACCGACATGTATAGGTGACTGACCGTAGACATTGCTCTCATTTAATTTCCAACAAAGAGAATGAACTGCAGTATATATAATGTTTTAAATGGTAAACTATGCACTTAGTTCAGTATACAATTGTACTTACTGGCCCAAATGATATACAGTAATTGCCCTGTTTTAACATTCAACTTTGATCTTTGAAATCAGTTATGTAGCTGGACAAAATATACAGTATATTAAGGCTTATCTTCCACTACTTCCATAAAACTTCAATCAAATAAAATGTAATCCTTATTAGTGTTGTTCCACGAAATGAGTTTCTTTTGCGTCCTTTTGATATTTTATGTAGAAATTGTGCACAAATATTGCATTTTAAAATCTAATTATATTACATGAAGAGGCCTTTAATATAGAACACATCTAAAATTGAATAATTCCGATTTTTTCTAAGATTAAAGACTTGATAAAGTGCCAAAATTCATCATTCTGACATGTCCCTCTGTGCATCCTTCTAGGATGGTTTTAACCCACTTAACTTGGTTACAAGTAAAGCCCTAGTTATTTTGTTGCTTTGACAGTAATTTTTAAAGAGTGTTATTTATTTCATGTGATTAGTGATTCATTTTAATGTATAAAAAAAATGAAAATAACTCCCTCATTTTAAGGTCAAGTTATGTGAACAGAACTATCGTTTTAATATGGTGAGATTATTCATTTTTAAATAATATTTTCAAATGAAACATTGAACATATATAGTCAAATCATAGTGTAAAAAGCAGGTGAACTGGTTCTACTCTTTTTGGCCCTTTTCTGGTGTTTTGTGGTGTAAAACTGGTTTTTATCCTATTAACTCAATATTTGTTACATTGTTTGCAAACTGATAGGTGACATGTATTAATGCCATAATAACATGCAAAACAGGCACCAAAATGATGTGTTGCCACTGCTCTGGTTTGACATTGGAGAAATATGGTAAGAATGCCTATGTCTCTGTCCATTCTTCCCTGAAACTTCCATTTTCATTATCCACCTTTCTATTGAGACTTTTTCAAAGCGACATTTTCTCTTGATTGCAAGCTGTTTATCCCCAATAAAAAACACACACAAATAAATATAAAAAACGAATATAAAAGAGACATTGGTGATTTTATTAGTGTAATCAGATTGAAAATATTAGGCTATGTTATTGACATTGAACTGATTATAAAGCCTATTAAACACATGTTAAAAATTGTGTTTAATTTTTAGCGTAGGCCTATTATCTGAGAAGAAAATGGTCCCAAGGTCAAACCTATTACCGACCGCTGCGGTAGTTACACTATTCTAGATTAGCAGGGATAGGAGGGGGGCGGCCATTTTTTGTCTCGGCTAGCGGCAGAACGTCCAGGGCCGGGCCTGGGTTACAAATCTCTAAATATCACAGAGGAGCATAACATAAAGGTGCATAACTTCCATAAAATCAAATGTAATCATTATTTTACATTTTACATTTTAGTAATTTAGCAGACGCTCTTATCCAGTTAGTGAGTGCATACATTTTCATACTGTTTATTGCTGTATTGCTGTACGGACTCTTGGAAGACTAGCCCTTGATGGGCTAAAAGAGATCCAAATCAAATCAAATTGCTGTACTTTTTTAGGCCTCATTTGGGGCGATGTTTTGACAGATATTGTACAGACGGGTATTTTACTACATGTTGCTGAAAGGTTGATAGTTGCATGATCCAATGTGTTGTTTATGGCTTAATCCAGGATAATCCAGGATGCAATACTTTATCTTTATGACTTCTATAAAAGCAAAACCAATGGGTAATCAGTAATAGTTTCTCTACAAACTAGAAATAGAAGGGCCTACTCCTTTCATCTTCAATGATGTGAAACACCTGGATAGGTTAAATGAAATTCCCAGAAGGCATCTATGCTCTGGCGCCCCCTGCTGATTTAAATAGGCAGGTACCTGAACATGGCTTGTGTATTATTTTCAGTGCAGTACCACATTCTGACCAGTGTGGGGAGGTGTTTGTGCAATTCTAAGTCGGGGGGCAGGAAAGATGTCTGCTACCATAGTAGTTAGCATCAGTTAGCAGCCGCTAGCCAGCTTCCATTTACAAAAAAGCAACTCTGACGATTATCCGGCATAAGTATTGAATTATTACTAGCTACATAGCTACTACAATTTAACTTGATTTGTTTATGCAATCAGATGTATATCCTACAACCAGGTGGCAATGAGTGAAGCTAGCTAACGTAAGTAGCGTGTTAGGTAGCTAACAGTAAATATCTATAGGTGTGATGAACCTGCAGTGGTGCTTCTCGTTGATCTTGCATTTGTTCACTTGGCTCATTATTGGTGTGTTAACTACTACTACCTGCCATGTTATGTTTGTTATTGACACTACCTCTCACAGAATCATAAACGTGTTATGTTTAGCTAGGGTCCATGCTATATGGGCTCCTTGGGATGGCCCTGCATGGTTAGGGAAAGGGTATGGTATGGTAGGCATGTCCCAAGGATCCCGGATAGCGCTAACCGTTTAGCTAGCAGTACACAAACTAGGTAGTTAGCTACGGCATTCTTCAACTTCTGCCCTATCTACTTTCAAGATGACGAGGTGATTGCAACTAATCACTTTAACTGGTTATCAGCTTGCACTGGATGCTGTGTAGGTATATGCATTGTAGTAACGCGCTCGGTATAAGGAGGAGGAGAGGGGTTGCAGTCTCGTGCCACAGTCAGGGATGGACACCTGGACACCCAATCCTTGAGCGAAACCGTTCATTCCATGCCAACAACTGAGCCTCTACCTAACCTGGAAATACAAACTCACTAACAAGCGAGTTATCCGTGCAACGCTGCCAGTTGAGCATTCACTGTCACCTTTGGTTCGCCTACATTTGGGATACTTTTGAGAACAACTTCTTGTCTTTTACTTCTGTACAGGCCAGAGCGGTTCTATGTTATTCAAGGTCACTGTCATTGTGAATATCAAACTAATCTTAGACACAAGAAGAGTAGCCAACGAGGAAGAGCCAGTACAGGAGTATGGTGAGTCTTGAACATTCTTCCACCATTTGTTTCACACATTTCCATTGTGCATATCAAAAGTTGTTCCTCACTAGCTATAGCCTTAAGAAGTTGATGACATATGAAAATCATACAGCTGAGCAATGTTATGCACAGTCTTAGTCAACTTATAAAACAGGTTTCCACAATTCAAAATGGCTGACCTCCTCTCTGCTCCCTTCCAGACGACGCCCTGCCCACATGGAGACCCTGCGCAAGCTGGCAAGCGGTAGGAAGATTCTGGACATCGAGGTGTACTCCAGCCACTCCAAGGTCTACGTGGCAGTGGACTCTACATGGCAGTGGACTCTACATGGCAGTGGACTCTACATGGCAGTGGACTCTACATGGCAGTGGACTCTACATGGCAGTGGACTCTACATGGCAGTGGACTCTACATGGCAGTGGACTCTACATGGCAGTGGACTCTACATGGCAGTGGACTCTACATGGCAGTGGACTCTACATGGCAGTGGACTCTACATGGCAGTGGACTCTACATGGCAGTGGACTCTACATGGCAGTGGACTCTACATGGCAGTGGACTCTACGTGGCAGTGGACTCTACGTGGCAGTGGACTCTACATGGCAGTGGACTCTACGTGGCAGTGGACTCTACGTGGCAGTGGACTCTACATGGCAGTGGACTCTACATGGCAGTGGACTCTACATGGCAGTGGACTCTACATGGCAGTGGACTCTACGTGGCAGTGGACTCTACGTGGCAGTGGACTCTACGTGGCAGTGGACTCTACATGGCAGTGGACTGTACATGGCAGTGGACTCTACATGGCAGTGGACTCTACATGGCAGTGTACTCTACATGGCAGTGGACTCTACATGGCAGTGGACTACATGGCAGTGGACTCTACATGGCAGTGGACTCTACATGGCAGTGGACACTACATGGCAGTGGACACTACATGGCAGTGGACTCTACATGGCAGTGGACACTACATGGCAGTGGACAGCACCACTGTAAGTAGGGATTTCACTATTCGGTTACCCTTTTTACACTACTGAGCCAAGCTGTACTGGGCTGGCCTAGTTACACATCCACCATAGTTCATTCCATTCAGTGCATGTCTTGCGCTTAAAGTTGTTTGTGTGTGGTGTGTGTGTGTACAGGAGCCCATGGATGTGGTGGAGCTGTTTGGACTGAAGGGGGTTCAACACACTCCCATCAGCATCAAGAATGCCAGAGTATCACATGTGAGATGTCGGTCAGCCAACACACTCCTCACCCTCCGAGCAGCCGCCATCAGAGACACAGACCAACTGAAACACTGTCATTAGTCAACTAGAAATAACTTATTTTCTCTATGAGACGGACTGTTTCAGCAAAGCAGCAATATCATAAGGACTGGTTTATATAACATGAACTCCTGTCAGACACCAACCAACAACACAATTAATGGCAATGTTGTGTTGTAATGCACAGTGTTTTGGTATCACTCAACCACTCACTACCACCTCTTTCTCCTCTCTCAGCACTACAAAGCCAGTCTGACTGCAACCTTCAACCTACACCCATTGAGTATTTTCATCTTTCCGTCTACCTCCACCTGGTTATGTGGTTGTTATGTGGTTGTTACAGTATGTGGTTGTTATGTGGTTATGTGGTTGTTACAGTATGTGGTTGATATATGGTTGATTTGCAGGATACCAACTTTGCCATAGGCCTGGAGGAAGACCTGGATATCTCCATAGATTTATTCAGGTAAGATGCCTATAGTTTTAGATTGATGGAAGCTTTAACTATACAACATATAGAGGGGTACATATATATATCTAGAATATGCCCTCAAAATAACTGTCTGTGTTTCTTCAATCTCCGAGTAAAGATCATTGGAAGATCTTCAATGAGTTGAATGTAGCCGAGCATGTGCTTTAGTATGAATAATACCATTAATGACCAGAAGGGGACAGCAGATCCACATGCTTCCTGCTGTTGTAACTCACTGGGACACTCATTCTCCGTTGTGTGCCCCAAGCCTTCAATGTTTTTACTGTTGAACAGGTATTACTTCTCCAGCTGTGCTCTCTGTCCTCTATAAACTAATGACAGCAAATGCTTTAGAAACATTTGGACGATTGGGCCGACTGATTTCAATGCGTGTTTACCCTCGCAAACATGCCCTTTTGAAATGACATTTAGCCAATCAACTAGGAATCAGACAAATCAAAGCTGTGTATACACAGGGAAAGACCAGCAAGAACTGGTAGAGGTAGATAGCCAAGTTCAATTGTCACCTTACAGGAATGGAATGTATTATAGTAGAGTAACATAGTCTTGAATTAACTTTAAAGATTTCCAGCATGAAATGAAGCTATCCAAGTATTGTTGGTGAACTGATGCTGTTCTGGTGGTGACATCATGTTTATTGTTGTTGATGCTGTCCAGTTTCCTGAGCCAGACCTGATCTACTGAACGAGGATGACAGCCTGAACTGCATCTCAGCCTGGAACGACCAGGTCAGTCCGTGTCCTGTCTCCACCTCTCACTTTAACACCTCTACACCCTTAAACACTTTCCCTTCGTTGCTGTAATGTGTGGAAATTATGTGCTTATGTAATATGTAATATCTGTTGTAATTCTGCTATGCAGGATTATGAGCACACAGCAGAGGAACCCGCCCTGCTCTACAGTGGAGAGTGTGCTTATGTAGTGTATGTGTTACAACAGGGCTATGAACACAGCGGAGGACCCGGCTCTGCTCCACAGAGTGGCCTTGGCTGGGTGCTGAAGAAGAGCCTCTACAAGTATGACCTGGAGCCCAAAGTGCCCACGCCTGAGAAGGTGTGGGTGTTTCTATCACTCAATATTCATTGTGTAATGATAACATGTGTGTTTCTGAAACTAATATTTTTTCAGTGTCTGTGTAGCTGTGGGACTGGGACATGTGGATGCGTATGCCAGAGCAGAGGAAAGGCAGAGAGTGTATCATCCTTAACGTGTCCTGCTCCTACCACATTGGCATCATCGAGCTGAACATGAACGGCTAATTCCACGTAAGGCCCTCTTCTTCACTACTAGCACAGGGTCAATCATAAAGCCCATTGTCTTACCTTCAGAGCGCGACGACTCTGTCTGCGCTGATGGCAACGGGGTCGAGTTAGGATGATGCCATCTGTCGGAAGACAATGTCATATAGCCTGAACGGACTGTATTAAAGGCTGATTGTGTTAGTCTTACCTGTCCGAGTGTTTCATCCCCTATAGGAAGTGTATTTCAAGAAGCCCAGGCTCAACACGGTACCTAACGTCCAGATGAAGAATGTAGATGGCTCGAAAAAAGATGCCTATGAGCTGGAGATTGGGAACTTACTGAAGTGAGTGAGAATGTATCTGATGTACACTACCGGTCCAAAGTTTTAGAACACCTACTCATTCAAGGGTTTTTCATTTTTTTAAACTATTTTCTGCATTGTAGAATAATAGTGAAGACATCAAAACTATGAAATAACACATATGGAATCATGTAGTAACCAAAAAAGTGTTAAACAAATCAATGTGTGTCTAATATAACTGTTATTCTGTCTGTTGTGCCCAGGGAGGCTGAGGTGGGATGTCTAATATAACTGTTATTCTGTCTGTTGTGCCCAGGGAGGCTGAGGTGGGATGTCTAATATAACTGTTATTCTGTCTGTTGTGCTCAGGGAGGCTGAGGTGGGATGTCTAATATAACTGTTATTCTGTCTGTTGTGCTCAGGGAGGCTGAGGTGGGATGTCTAATATAACTGTTATTCTGTCTGTTGTGCTCAGGGAGGCTGAGGTGGGATGTCTAATATAACTGTTATTCTGTCTGTTGTGCTCAGGGAGGCTGAGGTGGGATGTCTAATATAACTGTTATTCTGTCTGTTGTGCCCAGGGAGGCTGAGGTGGGATGTCTAATATAACTGTTATTCTGTCTGTTGTGCTCAGGGAGGCTGAGGTGGGATGTCTAATATAACTGTTATTCTGTCTGTTGTGCCCAGGGAGGCTGAGGTGGGATGTCTAATATAACTATTATTCTGTCTGTTGTGCTCAGGGAGGCTGAGGTGGGATGTCTAATATAACTGTTATTCTGTCTGTTGTGCTCAGGGAGGCTGAGGTGGGATGTCTAATATAACTGTTATTCTGTCTGTTGTGCCCAGGGAGGCTGAGGTGGGATGTCTAATATAACTGTTATTCTGTCTGTTGTGCTCAGGGAGGCTGAGGTGGGATGTCTAATATAACTGTTATTCTGTCTGTTGTGCTGGGCCACAATAAGAACCCATGTGAGGACTCATCCCTGATGCAGAGGGGAAGACCTACGTCATGTACGTCAAGACAGAGCTGGAGACTGATACCTTCACCTGGACTGAGCTCGCCAAAGGTAGAGGGGGAGGGAGGGAGAGACTGAAGGAAAGAAGGGGAGATGTGGAGACACAAGCACTTAGCCTTTGAATAAAGATAGTTTACAATTGTCAAACTGTTCAGACTAACTTTCCCCGCTCTCCCTGTCACGACTTCCTCCGAAGCTGCCTCCCCTCCTTGGCTTCGGCGTTCGTCGTCACCGGCCTTCTAGCCACTGCCGCTTCTCATCTCATCATTCCATTTGTTTTGTCTTGTTTATTACACACACCTGGTCATATCCCCTCATCAGTACCTGTATAAGTGTTCCCTCTGCCCCCTTGTCTTTGTGTGTGATTGTTGATTGTGGAAGTGACTACAGCTCGGTGGAGCTCTATTGTATTGTGTATCGCCGGGATATTCACCCGTTTGCCTTGTTTTCTCCAGTGCACCGTTTTACTGCACTGGACTGTTTTACGCATTGACGCGTACCGCTGTATTGCCGAATAAACCATTTATTCTGTGATTTACCTTCCTGCGCCTGACTCCGTCCAAAATCACCCGCTACACCTTTCCCCCTTCTGATAACCAGGTGGCGAATCGCATCTCTGCATGTCTGGCAGACATATCAGTATGGATGACGGATCACCACCTCAAGCTGAACCTTGGCAAGACGGAGCTGCTCTTCCTCCCGGGGAAGGACTGCCCGTTCCATGATCTCGCCATCACGGTTGACAACTCCGTTGTGTCCTCCTCCCAGAGTGCGAAGAGCCTTGGCGTGACCCTGGACAACACCCTGTCGTTCTCCGCTAACATCAAGGCGGTGACCCGATCCTGTAGGTTCATGCTCTACAACATTCGGAGAGTACGACCCTGCCTTACACAGGAAGCGGCACAGGTCCTAATCCAGGCACTTGTCATCTCCCGTCTGGATTACTGCAACTCGCTGTTGGCTGGGCTCCCTGCCTGTGCCATTAAACCCCCACAACTCATCCAGAATGCCGCAGCCCGTCTGGTGTTCAACCTTCCCAAGTTCTCTCACGTCACCCCGCTCCTCCGCACACTCCACTGGCTTCCAGTTGAAGCTCACATCTGCTACAAGACCATGGTGCTTGCCTACGGAGCTGTGAGGGGAACGGCACCTCCGTACCTTCAGGCTCTGATCAATCCCTACACCCAAACGAGGGCATTGCGTTCATCCACCTCTGGCCTGCTGGCTCCCCTACCTCTGCGGAAGCACAGTTCCCGCTCAGCCCAGTCAAAACTGTTCGCTACTCTGGCACCCCAATGGTGGAACAAGCTCCCTCACGACGCTAGGACAGCGGAGTCACTCACCACCTTCCGGAGACATTTGAAACCCCACCTCTTTAAGGAATACCTGGGATAGGATAAAGTAATCATTCTACCCCCCCTTACACCACCCCCCCCCCCCCCCCCCCCCCCCAAAAAAAAAAAAAAGAAACTTTGTAAAGTGGTTATCCTACAGCTAATAAGGTGAATGCACCAATTTGTAAGTCGCTCTGGATAAGAGCGTTTGCTAAATGACGTAAATGTAAATGTACACTCCCCTACCATCAAACTGTTCAGACTGTAACTTTCCCCGCTCTGGGAAATAGTTTTTATGGTGGTCAGACACTGACTGGACTGACCCCTGATCTTTCCGTCCATTCATGGCCTTTCACTGTGTGGTGAGTAGGTCAACTAGAAGGTTTTGGACGAGGTGGGAGGTTTGAACGCATTGTGCCGTGCCACAATGGCACAGTATTTTGTCTGAAATGGTTATGTATATGCACCAATGTATGCACTCACTAACTGTAAGTTGCTCTGGATAAGAGCATCTGCTAAATGACTAAAATGTAAATGTATATACAGTTGAAGTCTGAAGTTTACATACACCTTAGCCAAATACATCTAAACTCAGTTTTTCACAATTCCTAACATTTAATCCTAGTAAAAATTCCCTGTCTTCGATCAGTTAGGATCACCACTTTATTTTAAGAATGTGAAATGTCAGAATAATAGTAGAGAGAATGATTTATTTCAGCTTTTATTTCTTTCATCACATTCCCAGTGGGTCAGTTACATAAACTCAATTAGTATTTGGTAACATTGCCTTTAAATTGTTTGACTTGGGTCAAACGTTTCGGGTAGCCTTCCACAAGCTTCCCACAATACGTTTGGTGAATTTTGGCCCATTCCTCCTGACAGAGCTGGTGTAACTGAGTCAGGTTTGTAGGCCTCCTTGCTCGCACACGATTTTTCAGTTCTGGCCACACATTTTATATAGGATTCAGGTCAGGGCTTTGTGATGGCCACTCCAGTACCTTCACTTTGTTGTCCTTAAGCCATTTTGCCACAACTTTGGAAGTATGCTTGGGGTCATTGTCCATTTGGAAGACCCATTTACGACCAAGCTTTAACTTCCTGACTGATGTCTTGAGATGTTGCTTCAATATATCCACATAATTTTCCTTCATCATGATGCCATCTATTTTGTGAAATGCACCAGTCCCTCCTGCAGCAAAGCACCCCCACAGCATGATGCTGCCACCCCCGTGCTTCACGGTTGGGATGGTGTTCTTCGGCTTGCAATGCATCCCCCTTTTTCCTCCAAACATAACGATGGCCATTATGGCCAAACAGTTCTATTTTTGTTTCATCAGACCAGAGGACATTTCTCCAAAAAGTACAATCTTTGTCCCCATGTGCAGTTGCAAACCGTAGTCTGGCTTTTTAATGGCGGTTTTGGAGCAGTGGCTTCTGCCTTGCTGAGCGGCCTTTCAGGTTATGTCGATATAGAACTCGTTTTACTGTGGATATAGATACTTTTGTACCTGTTTCCTCCAGCATCTTCACAAGGTCCTTTGCTGTTGTTCTTGGATTGATTTGCACTTTTCGCACCAATGTACGTTCATCTCTAAGAGACAGAACGCGTCTCCTTCCTGAGCGGTATGATGGCTGCGTGGTCCCATGGTGTTTATACTTGAGTACTATTGTTTGTACAGATGAACGTGGTACAGGCATTTGGAAATTGCTCCCAAGGATGAACCAGACTTGTGGAGGTCAACAATTTTTTCTCTGAGGTCTTGGCTGATTTCTTTTGATTTTCCCATGATGTCAAGCAAAGAGGCACTGAGTTTGAAGGTAGGCCTTGAAATACATCCACAGGTACACCTCCAATTGACTAAAATGATGTCAATTAGCCTATCAGAAGCTTCTAAAGTCATGACATCATTTTCTGGAATTTTCCAAGCTGTTTAAAGGCACAGTCAATTTAGTGTATGTAAACTTCTGACCCACTGGAATTGTGATACAGTGAATTATAAGTGAAATAATCTGTCTGTAAACAATTGTTGGAAAAATGACTTGTGTCATGCACAAAGTAGATGTCCTAACCGACTTGCCAAAACTATAGTTTGTTAACAAGACATTTGTGGAGTGGTTGAAAAACGAGTTTTAATGACTCCAACCTAAATGTATGTAAACTTCCGACTTCAACTGTATGCACTTAACACCTGCACCTGTGCAGTCTCTGAGATGAGGGGGGAGTGGGGGGGACATGCCGTACCAGGAAGCATTATAAAAGGGATCTGGTAACATTTTCTGTATCTTTGATGTGGCTCCTTGACGACGGTTGGATGACATATCAGCCCGGCCTTTGGGTCAACAAACTGCATGAAAAGGACGATAGAGCAAGAGAGCGGATGGCGTTCAAATCTCTCCCTCAACTTTGTGGACACCCACATTAAAGAAGTGGCTTCTATTGAAACTTGCCCAACCAGAGGTTTTTTAATTTATTTTTTTACTACTGAGTGCTTTGTCCATCATGTACATACTATTTATTTCACTTATATCAACCAACAAGTGGTTCAAATGTTTCATTTTTAAACTGCTTTAATTAAATTATATATTTGTTAAGGCTTAACATTTACAGATCTGACATAGTCATGTATATAAATGTAAATTTTGATGAATAAAAAGGGTTTGTTTATTTTTCAACATGAACCTTTCAGACTGAAGGAGGGAGGGACTGTGTTTATTATGTATTTAAAGTACTAGTTGTTGCAGATCAGGTACATAAGGGGGTGTGTTCCAAATGGTACCCTATTTTCCTTATGTAAAATTGTTTAAAGTCTGCGTAGGATGGGTGGGAGATACCCATTGTGTTATGTCTGCAAGAACACAAGGAGAGGGTAGCCTTTTGACCTTTCATTAAACCAGGTTTCTTTGGTCTTTTGTAGGCTTAAAGTTATGAGATGATAAATGAGGATGTAGATGGTTACAAATCAACGCATCTCTAGTGGTCCGTGCTGGTTGGTTGAAAGAGGTCTAATGACTGCAAGTGGGGCATTTAAAGGCGTAGCCCTACCTCTTTCAGGTGGACGTGATTGTTCTTAACAAGCTTTGATGGATGTGTGTGGCGACCAATGAGGGGAGGGCTCCCCTCCAGGTAGGCGGGGAATGGGAGGGTTTTTGGACACCCCATGTAGTGCAATAGGCCATAGATTTGAACTCTGACCCTATGAGGTCCGGAGCCTGCTGGTTTCCTCTTCTACCTGGTCATTATTGCACCCGCCTGGTGTCCCAGGTCTAAATCAGTCCCTTATTAGAGGTTTAAGAATGAAAAGAAGCAGTGGAACTGGCTTCCAGGTCCAGAATTTGAGGGATATAGGGAATACTACGGTGCCTTTTGGGACGCAGACAAAAACAGTGGTTGACATCAACCCCTGAACATTAGTCTCAGTTTGTTACTGAATATACTATGGTTTCTGACCAGTGTGAATCAGAGAGATATTTCACAGTACTACTGGTGAAGGATTTCAGAAAGCCGATCACTTGAGCATGTTATCTACCGTAGGGCTGATGGACATGTTATCTACTGTGGGGCTGATGGACATGTTATCTACCGTAGGGCTGATGGATATGTTATCTACCGTAGGGCTGATGGACATGTTATCTACCGTAGGGCTGATGGTGTCACGCCCTGACTCAGGGGACGCTTATATGTTGAGTCAGGGTGTGTATATTCCTTGTTGTGCTTTTTCTATGTGTGGTATTCTAGTGTGGTATTCTACTCCCTTTTTAAGAGTGTGCTCCTAATCTCAGCTCATTACCTGTATAAAAGACACCTGGGAGCCAGAAATCTTTCTGATTGAGAGGGGGTCAAATACTTATTTCCTTCATTAAAATGCAAATCAATTTATATTTTTTTTACATGCGTTTTTCTTGATTGTTTTTGTTGTTATTCTGTCTCTCACTGTTCAAATAAACCTACCATTAAAATTATAGACTGATCATTTCTTTGTCAGTGGGCAAACGTACCAAATCAGCAGGGGATCAAATACTTTTTTCCCTCACTGCATAGACTCATTCATAGACACATCTATAGACACATATATAGACACATCTACAGTATAGACACATTCATAGACACATTCATAGACACATCTATAGACACATTTATAGACACATTTATCTCTTATGCAGTTTGACTTACACGTGTTCTATATTCCTAAAGATTTTGTTTTTAATAGTGGTGTCAGTTTTTCTTGCAATGTGTGTATTATGGATTAAGGGAGTTGTAGTGAAATAATTCATAAGTATGTTAATTTATTATAGAGGTGAATATACAGCAGGCATCACAACATTAATTTATTACTACTAGAATATTCATAATATATTTTCTTGTTCTTGGTGAGGTTGTTTTCTCCTGTTCTGTCTACAGCCTTGTCCTTGTATCCAGATTTCCCAGGAGAGGGTGTTCGGTAAACCAACGAAGAGGAGAGAAGAGGGGAACAGAGTGTGGGCTAAGGAAATGTATGCAAATCCCCTGCATGGTACATTTCCGTAACCATAGTGGTTGACCAAGGACAAACGCCTTCCTGTCCTTTGAGTTATCGTCCCTCACCATCTCAATGATCTCATAATGGGGACGTCCAGTCAAAACCCAAAGATAGACTGTATGTGTGTGTTCATATGTACATCAGTATATGTGTGTGTGTGTTCATATGTACATCAGTATCTGTGTGTGTGTGTTCATACAGTTAGTCGGAAGTTTACATACACCTTAGCCAAATACATTTATACTCAGTTTTTCACAATTCCTGACATTTAATCCTAGTAAAAATTCCCTGTCTTAGGTCAGTTAGGATCACCACTTTATTTTAAGAATGTGAAATGTCAGACAAATAGTAGAGAGAATGATTTATTTCAGCTTGTATTTCTTTCATCACATTCCCAGTGGGTCAGAAGTGTACATACACTCAATTAGTATTTTGTAGCATTGCCTTTAAATAGTTTAACTTGGGTCAAACATTTCGGGTAGCCTTCCACAAGCTTCCCACAATAAGTTGGGTGAATTTGGGCCCATTCCTCCTGACATAGTTGGTGTAACTGAGTCAGGTTTGTAGGCCTCCTTGCTCGCACACGATTTTTCAGTTCTGGCCACAAATGTTCTGTAGGATTGAGGTCAGGGCTTTGTGATGGCCACGCCAATACCTTGACTTTGTTGTCCTTAAGCCATTTTGCCACAACTTTGGAAGTATGCTTGGGGTCATTGTCCATTTGGAAGACCCATTTGCGACCAAGCTTTAACTTCCTGACTGATGTCTTGAGATGTTGCTTCAATATATCCACATAATTTTCCTTCCTCATGATGCCATCTATTTTGTGAAGTGCACCAGTCCCTCCTGCAGCAAAGCACCCCCACAGCATGATGCTGCCACCCCCGTGCTTCACGGTTGGGATGGTGTTCTTCGGCTTGCAATGCATCCCCCTTTTTCCTCCAAACATATGTGGATATAGATACTTTTGTACCTGTTTCCTCCAGCATCTTCACAAGGTCCTTTGCTGTTGTTCTAGGTTGATTTGCACTTTTCGCACCAATGTACGTTCATCTCTAAGAGACCGAACGCGTCTCCTTCCTGAGCGGTATGATGGCTGCGTGGTCCCATGGTGTTTATACTTGCGTACTATTGTTTGTACGGATGAACGTGGTACCTTCAGGCATTTGGAAATTGCTCCCAAGGATGAACCAGACTTGTGGAAGTCTACAATGTTTTATCTGAGGTCTTGGCTGATTTATTTTGATTTTCCCACGATGTCAAGCAAAGAGGCACTGAGTTTGAAGGTAGGCCTTGAAATACATCCACAGGTACACCTCCAATTGACTCAAATTATGTCAATTAGCCTATCAGAAGTTTCTAAAGTCATGACATCATTTTCTGGAATTTTCCAAGCTGTTTAAAGGCACAGTCAACTTAGTGTATGTAAACTTCTGACCCACTGGAATTGTGATTCAGTGAATTATAAGTGAAATAATCTGTCTGTAAACAATTGTTGGAAGAATTACTTGTGTCATGCACAAAGTAGATGTCCTAACCGACTTGCCAAAACTATAGTTTGTTAACAAGACATTTGTGGAGTGGTTGAAAAACGAGTTTTAATGACTCCAACCTAAGTGTATGTAAACTTCCGACTTCAACTGTAGGTACATCAGTATCTGTGTGTGTGTGTTCATATGTACATCAGTATATGTGTGGGTGTGTTCATATGTACATCAGTATTTGTGTGGGTGTGTTCATATGTACATCAGTGTCTGTGTATGTGTTCATATGTACATCAGTGTCTGTGTGTGTGTTCATTTGTACATCAGTATCTGTGTGGGTGTGTTCATATGTACATCAGTATCTGTGTGGGTGTGTTCATATGTACATCAGTGTCTGTGTATGTGTTCATATGTACATCAGTGTCTGTGTGTGTGTGTTCATATGTTCATCAGTATATGTGTGGGTGTGTTCATATGTACATCAGTATCTGTGTGGGTGTGTTCATATGTACATCAGTATCTGTGTGGGTGTGTTCATATGTACATCAGTGTCTGTGTGGGTGTGTTCATATGTACATCAGTGTCTGTGTGTGTGTTCATATGTACATCAGTGTCTGTGTATGTGTTCATATGTACATCAGTATCTGTGTGGGTGTGTTCATATGTACATCAGTGTCTGTGTATGTGTTCATATGTACATCAGTGTCTGTGTATGTGTTCATATGTACATCAGTGTCTGTGTATGTGTTCATTTGTATATCAGTATCTGTGTGGGTGTGTTCATATGTACATCAGTGTCTGTGTATGTTGTGACGTCACGAGAGGCTACACAGCTTTCAGCGGGATTGCTCAAGTAGTGCAAGGAGACAAGGTTCAAACAAAACAAGGATTTTATTATAGGTCTTGGGAAATTAACGAAAATATAACAAAATTCTGTTCTCTTGTGGCTCTTTAAGGGTTAACAGTTCAGGGATGTCTCTTCCACATCCAAAATCATAATTCTCACTCGCTCAGATAACTTTTCCCCAGCCTTACTGTAGTCCACGTTGCAGCTAGTGGCCAACCCAGCAAAAAGTCCTTCCAAATGTCTCTCACGTATTTCCACAGGTGCATATATCCAAAGGTGAGTATTTCCCAAAGGTAAGTATCTCCAAATCCTTATATTCCTCATGGAAGTGGACGTGCAGCACTCTTGTCCTCCAGAGAGCCCAGGTTGGAGTCTGTGTCTCTTCCCTTCCCCAACCTTCAGCTCATCAGCTCCTCATTTGTTTCAGCTGCGTGGGAAGATTGGCCATAGAGGGGTGGAGTTCCCGACCATACCAGCAGATGGAGCCATAGCTGTCTGGGTTTGCAGCCACCTCAGGGGGATGTAACGTCCCTCCAGGACACAGCCTCTCGTGACATCACACATCCCCCTCCTCGGGACCGACGTCCTCGTCGGGGTAAAGGCAGCGAAGAAGGCATCACGCCGGGAGAGGGCGTCCGCATTGCCGTGGTGCTTGCCAGACTGCTCTCTCTTCAACTCCTCCAACTCTAGGACCAGGGACTCAGCCTCCTGTTTTCTCTCCTTGAGTTTCTTACTGAATGCATCAGCCTTGGTTTTAGCAGAGTTTAGCTTCTGTTGAGCAGCTTTCAGTTCCTTCTCTCTCTCTGCCTCCGCATTCTTCATCTTGTTCTCCAACACCTTGTACTTCTCCTCTGCCTTCTTCGGGACCTCCTTACTACTGCGCAGGGTCTCCTCACACTCCTCGATGGTCCTGCGCAGCCTCTCCAGCTCCTCCTGTTGCTTATGGAAGGAGCTCTGTTGGAGTTTAGCCTGGAGGATATCTAACTCTTCTGTCTTCATGTCTAACTGTTGCTTTAACAAACGATACCTCTCAGCGGTCCCCTTCAGACCAGACAGTTCTTTGTCCAGATTCTGTAGCTCCGTCTCTGTGTCGGTCTGGGCACCTGCCATCCCTATCAGAGCCCGGGCGGGAGTGAGTAACTCGGAGGATTGCACCGGAGCCTTCCCAGGATGAGTCTTGCCTCTCCGTTTCCGAGGTACTCGGGTTATCCTCTCCTGAGACTCTCTCCAGAGTGGGTAAAAGGCTGGGCAGTCTCGTCCAATTAGGACAGGGACGGGGAGGGAATCAACCACCCCCCGCCGTCGTGTGTATGGTTCCCCGTGTGCTGGTCATTGTAAGTTCAGTAATGGGGTATTCTCTGGTGTCCCCATGGACACAGGAAACTGGGAGGACTTTCCCCGGGGTCAGACACGTTGGGCCCACCAAATCCTTACGCACCAGGGTGGCCCGGCTACCAGAATCCAGTAAGGCCTCCACATCATGGTGATTCACAGTTACCGGGCAGGTGGGGGGGTCGATCTGGGCCGCCATCTACGACTCCCAAGAGCGAGGCAAAACGGTGTGTGGGTGCTGAGCTGGAGGACTCCGCAGTGGGCATAGGTTCATCGGCTGGTTTCCCACACTGCCAGGAGATATGTCCCATCTCCCCACACCGGTAACACTGTCGAGTTTCCCCCTCCTGGTGTACTCTTCTTGGACCCGCCTGGTTTCTGGCTCCCCCTGGAGCCGGGATAAGTCCTGACGTGGCTGGGTTCGAGACCTTGGGGGTCCTTTGGACGGGTTCTTCCCATTTGTGGTGGGGCCGCACTCCTGGGGTCTTTCCGGGGAAGCATTCAGCATCTCCGCTGTGGCCTGGTACTTTTCCACAGCTTCCACGGTCAGATCAGCCGTGGTCAAGGCCTGTTGACTGATGAACCGTTTTGCCTCATAAGGCAGGGCGCGTAGGTAACGATCCACCACAACGGCCTCCACCACCGCCGCTGCTGTATTCCTCTGCGGATCCAGCCATTTCCTTGCGATTCGGACAAGTTCATGCATCTGCGCCCGAGGAGGTTGGTCTGGTTGGAAGGTCCAGCTGTGAAAGCGCTGGGCCATACCAAACTTTGTGAGTCCATATCTGCTGAGGATCTCAGACTTCAGGGCATCATAGTCAGTAACCTGGTCAGGGCCCAGGTCCCGGACAGCATTCAGCGATTCCCCGGTTAGAAAGGGGGCTAACAGACCAACCCACTGTTGCTTGGGCCAGGCTTCCCTAGTGGCCGTGGCCTCAAATGCATGCAGGTATGCCTCAATGTCATCGGTAGCTCCCATCTTAGATATAAAGTCACTTGCCTTTATTGGGCGGGTATTTTGGACAACCCTCTGTCTCTGCAACTGCAATTCCTCTGCCTTCAGAAGGTTGGCTTTCTTTTGCTCCTCCAAGAGAGCCACGTTTGCTTGCATCTGGGCTTGCTGGCCAGCAACAAGGGGCTTTCAATATGTCCTCCATTTCAGTCGGGCGGGGAGCCTACGGCCAACTTGGAAAACTGGGTGATCAAACCTTCGGTATCCTCCTCTGACATGCACTATTAACGCTTGAGCGTGCCCGTATTCTCCACCATCTGTGACGTCACGAGAGGCTACACAGCTTTCAGCGGGATTGCTCAAGTAGTGCAAGGAGACAAGGTTCAAACAAAACAAGGATTTTATTATAGGTCTTGGGAAATTAACGAAAATATAACAAAATTCTGTTCTCTTGTGGCTCTTTAAGGGTTAACAGTTCAGGGATGTCTCTTCCACATCCAAAATCATAATTCTCACTCGCTCAGATAACTTTTCCCCAGCCTTACTGTAGTCCACGTTGCAGCTAGTGGCCAACCCAGCAAAAAAGTCCTTCCAAATGTCTCTCACGTATTTCCACAGGTGCATATATCCAAAGGTGAGTATTTCCCAAAGGTAAGTATCTCCAAATCCTTATATTCCTCATGGAAGTGGACGTGCAGCACTCTTGTCCTCCAGAGAGCCCAGGTTGGAGCCTGTGTCTCTTCCCTTCCCCAACCTTCAGCTCATCAGCTCCTCATTTGTTTCAGCTGCGTGGGAAGATTGGCCATAGAGGGGTGGAGTTCCCGACCATACCAGCAGATGGAGCCATAGCTGTCTGGGTTTGCAGCCACCTCAGGGGGATGTAACGTCCCTCCAGGACACAGCCTCTCGTGACATCACAATGTGTTCATATGTACATCAGTGTCTGTGTATGTGTTCATATGTACATCAGTGTCTGTGTATGTGTTCATTTGTACATCAGTATCTGTGTGGGTGTGTTCATATGTACATCAGTGTCTGTGTATGTGTTCATTTGTACATCAGTATCTGTGTGGGTGTGTTCATATGTACATCAGTGTCTGTGTATGTGTTCATATGTACATCAGTGTCTGTGTATGTGTTCATATGTACATCAGTGTCTGTGTGTGTGTTCATTTGTACATCAGTATCTGTGTGGGTGTGTTCATATGTACATCAGTATCTGTGTGTGTGTGTTCATATGTACATCAGTGTCTGTGTATGTGTTCATATGTACATCAGTGTCTGTGTGTGTGTTCATTTGTACATCAGTATCTGTGTGGGTGTGTTCATATGTACGTCTGTGTGTGTGTTCATATGTACCTCAGTATCTGTGTGGGTGTGTTCATATGTACATCAGTATCTGTGTGTGTGTGTTCATATGTACATCAGTATCTGTGTGGGTGTGTTCATATGTACATCAGTATCTGTGTGGGTGTGTTCATATGTACATCAGTATCTGTGTGGGTGTGTTCATATGTACATCAGTATCTGTGTGTGTGTTCATATGTACATCAGTATCTGTGTGGGTGTGTTCATAGGTACATCGGTATCTGTGTGTGTGCGCATTGAAGCGCGTGTGATCACAGATGCATGTACTATGTATGAAATAGTCTGTCAAGCTGAATGTTCCTGTTTGTTCATAATTAAATGTGTGTGTGTGTGTGTTTCACATGATCATCCCCACATAAAGACAGTGTTTAGTTTCCTACAGGGCGATTGTTTCTGGCTCTGTATAGACACACTGAAGCTGTCGCTGGATCCGATAGATAGGGGGATTCTGATTGTTTTATTGTAAACGCTAAACCTGTTAATTTGGCCTGTCCGTCAAGAGCAGTGGATCCTATCAGAGCCAAGGTGGTGGGCAGCGCTGCTTTTTAATGTCACTTTGACTTATTGAACATTGAGATGAGCAGTACTCTCTCTAAGCCCCTCGGAGCAGGAAATGTAGATTCAATATTGATCAATCGCTGGGACTGTAGTCCCAAGACAGGGTTGCTGAATGAAGGTTATTGTTGAGAGAGAGGGTTGGTGTATGAAGGTTATTGTTGAGAGAGAGGGTTGCTGTATGAAGGTTATTGTTGAGAGAGAGCGAGAGAGAGAGAGAGAGAGAGAGAGAGAGGGTTGGTGTGTGAGGGTTATTGTTATACATGGGAGGGAATGAGATGAGCACAGTGGGTCTGAGATGATGAGAGATTTATCTCTAAAGGGGAACAATAACATATGCTTGGCGTTCAGGGTTTGTACAGGGGTTTAAGATGATGATTCCACTAATTCAGGTGCAATAACCAGAGGCACGGTATATGAGGCTTGAACAATACCCTATTTCACGCTATCTCTCCATTCCTCCTTTCTATATTTCAGAGGCCCCCGATTGGTCAATATTTACTGTAACTTGTGTGGACAGTGTGGTAATAGGACAAAGACTAAAAACATACAGTATTCTATTCATCTGCACACAGTATAAAGGCTTGGGATGTTTGTGTCACTATACTATTATAGGTGACACACATTATAATGCAGTATGTTGTTGCACACTGCTCATTTAATATACTTGGGTTTGAATTATCTCAAATTCATATTACAGTATACACAGAGTACAAAACATTAAGGACACCTGCTCTTTCCATGACATAGACTGACCAGGTGGAAACTATGATCCCTTATTGTTGTCACTTGTTAAATCCACTTCAATCAGTGTAGATGAAGGGGAGGAGACAGGTTAAAGAAGGATTTTCAAGCCTTGAGAGAATTGAGACATGGATTGTGTATGTGTGCCATTCAGAGAGTGAATGCTGAACAGTTTCCCGTGTGCATCAAGAATGGTCCACCACACAAAGGACATCCAGTGAACTTGACACAACTGTGGGAAGCATTAGAGTCAACATGGGCCAGCATCCCCAGTGGAACGCTTTCGACTCCCTGTAGAGTCCATGCCCCGATGAATTGAGGCTGTTCTGAGGGCAAAAGGGGGGGTACAACTCAATATTAGGAAGGTGTGCTTGATGTTTTGTACACTCAAATGTGTGATTTTGTTGTAAAACATCAAGACATGTTGGTAGCAGGAATTTATTGTAAATATTAAGTGTATTTACAGTAGATAAATGTGGCAATCTCTAAAACAGCATTACACACAGTATTATGTTTTGGCTTTTGTGTGCTATTAATTAATTTAAAAGATATCTCATTTGATGAGTGAACGTGAAATAATGGATAACAGATTTACATTTGTAGATAATAACATCAAGGCAACCTATCAGATATGATGGCACTACAATCACTATTATTAACCTTTACAATATACAGTTGAAGTCGGAAGTTTACATACACCTTAGCCAAATACATTTAAACTCAGCTTTTCACAATTCCTGACATTTAATCCTTGTAAAAATTCCCTGTTTTAGGTCAGTTAGGATCACCACTTTATTTTAAGAATGTGAAATGTCAGAATAATAGTGGAGAGAATGATTTGCTTCAGCTTTTATTTCTTTCATCACATTCCCAGTGGGTCAGAAGTTTACATACACTCAATTAGTATTTTGTAGCATTGCCTTTAAATTGTTTAGCTTGGATCAAACGTTTCGGGTAGCCTTCCACAAGCTTCCCACAATAAGTTTAGTGAATTTTGGCCCATTCCTCCTGACAGAGCTGGTGTAACTGAGTCAGGTTTGTAGACCTCCTTGCTCGCACACGCTTTTTCAGTTCTGCCCACAAATGTTCTATAGGATTGAGGTCAGGGCTTTGTGATGGCCACTCCAATACCTTGACTTTGTTGTCCTTAAGCCATTTTGCCATACAGTGAATTATAAGTGAAATAATCTGTCTGTAAACAATTGTTGGAAAAATTACTTGTGTCATGCACAAAGTAGATGTCCTAACCGACTTGCCAAAACTATAGTTTGTTAACAAGAAATGTGTGGAGTGGTTGAAAAACGAGTTTTAATTACTCCAACCTAAGTGTATGTAAACTTCCGACTTCAACTGTATAGTAACATATTGTATCTACAACAAAAAGTCTCAGCTGACATTGTTGTCCAGGTAACAGTACAGGTACATGGATAACACCATGGATGCCACCTAGGAGAGAGAAACTTGTGTTAGGATTATCTACATTAGAACTACATTGACATGGCTTTCATTACAAGTACAGTGCCTTCAGAAAGTATTCACGTTTTGTGGTGTTACAGCCTGAATTGAGATTTTGTGTCACTGGCCTACACACAATACCCTATAAATGTCAAAGTGGAATTATGTTTTTAAATTTAAAAAAATAAAACAAACATTTGAATTCAGGCTGTAACACAACAAAATATGAAATATGTCAAGGGGTATGAATACTTTCTGAAGGCACTGTAACAGCCCCTGTATCAAACACTAGCTGTCATTATGGCCAGGAGTTATTCCTGACACAATGACCTAACCAGAGCCACATATGACTGGACCATAACAGGAAAAACTCCCTAGCCCTGGTCCGTACGGTTCCTACCTGAACCTACCCTATCTCCTCTTCCTGCCTGCTTGTGAATGTGCGTGAGTCACTTTATGATGACATGATCAGATTTTAGACCAGATTCCTCAAAGCCATAAAATGTCATGTCTGTCGCCATGGGATGTTCAGTACATGCAAATCAATGGCTTTTACTCATCCTGCGACTAAAGGTTGATAGACACGGTACTGGGTTGTACTCCTGCACTGAACAATACACAATTACAGACACTCTTAACCAGAGCGACTTACAGTAGTGAGAGCATACATTTTTCATACTGTTCCCCCGTGGGAATCGAACCCACAACCCTGGTGTTGGCAGTGCCATGCTCTACCAACTGAGCCACACGGGATCAGTTATGATGTGTTGATTTTACCTCCAACCCTCCGATTCCAATAGCTATTCCACCTATGATGTTGGCGTTCTTCTGAAGGGCCTCCAACAGCTGTTCAAAACAGCCCTGGAGAGGAAAGTGTACAGAACATGAATTATTTATATAACAATTGTTGTACACGTCTAAGTGGTTTTAAAACACAAGGTCATTAAAGGCAATGGGTCAGATTTGTTACACATTTGCACCAGATGCAAAGGTTGCACCTGTTTTTCTCTAGATCAAGTGAAGGTTGTTGAAGATGTTTAGTTTATAATACATTTGAGTGTAAACAAGGAGACTTATGGTTGTTCCTGTGGGAAACAATGTCACTCTGTGGGCGTCTCACCCTATTAAGTCTATGGAATGCATCCCAAATCAAATCAAATCAAATTTTATTTGTCACATACACGTGTTTAGCAGATGTTATTGCGGGTGTAGAGAAATGCTTGTGCTTCTAGCTCCGACAGTGCAGTAATATCTAACAAGTCATATCTAACAATTTCAGAACATATACCCAATACACACAAATCTAAGTAAGGAATGAAATGTAAGAATATATACATATATGGACAAGCAATGACAGAGCGGCATGGACTAAGATACAGTAGAATATTATAGAATAGAATACGGGTATATAAATGACACCCTATTTCTTATATAGTGCACTACTTTTGACCAGAGCCTTATTGGACCTGATCAAAATTAGTGCTCTATATAGGGTAGGGCAGGGCGATGTGTTGTATTTTAACGTATACTGGTATGGATCCATATATACCCGTATAAATGTTTACGATACCGTCTGTAACAATATTTTGAAACAGTGATGAAATAAATACAAAAGTTCTACAAATCAGACTACTTCTCTGTCAGTTTTGTCCTCGTTTGGTTGAGTATAAAACCATCAGAATGGAGAAAGCCCATTAAAACCACTTAGAACTAATGTCGCCATAAGGGTCATGCACCGCTCATAAAACATATAACTTTTATCATTCATTGGCAGGTGTGGTCTCACCTGAACAGCATTGAGCAATGCCTGCTGCTGGCTGCAGGGGGCAGTGTCTAGCTGGCAGCAGCTGGGTGGGTAGCTGCCCTCGCTCTGCTCAGAGTAGTACGAATCCGTAAAGTCTGTGTAGTTGGTGAAGCCACAGCAGTTCAGCTTCAAGGACACGGAGAGAAAGAGAGACAATTTGCGATGTTGTAGCGTTCTCTCAGCATTTCCTTGTAACAGGCTTTGAGAATTTCACTTGAGTGGCATGCTAACAACAATGCGTTGGAGATGGACTAGCACACTGGCAAGTGTTCACCAAAATAAAGGCATTTCATTTAGTTATTGATTTAGCATTCAATAAAAAGCAACACGACATGGACGGTTATGTTACAAACAGCTTTTCTTTGGCATTCTACTTAGGATATTGATTTTTATTCCTCTGTAATTTCTAGCCTGTAGGCTTCTTAAATATTGTGGTCATGGTCCTAGAGAGTTACATGATGTATTGACATACTCATTTAGCAGAGAGAGAGTTTCACAAGTCAAGGTCTTTGCATTAATCAAGCATAATAAGGAGAGCTGAACAATGGCAGAAATGTAGAATTGTATGCAACTGAAAACACTATTGACGGTAAGGCACAATACAGAAGCTTTAGAATACAAAGAGTAAAAGCCATGTCATTACAATTCTAAACTCTTACAGGGTAGAATGTGATTGACATGTGATAGATAGTGTATGGCAAACTCAGCAGTTATGGCCCATACCGTATGGGACTAAATAACGCAGATAGGGTTAGTCAGGACTCAGGAGGGCTAGCCATGGATTTGGATAGTTCAGGCTCACCATTGTCTATGAACAATGGCACCTGTCTTGCTCCTGGATAGCGGAGAAATAGTGAAGTAGTGGTAACTCGAGCCATACCTCTGTCATGGTGTTGTTCCAGATCTTGGTGACCACCAGATTGCTGCCATACTGGTTCTTCAAGACAGGGGTGGCCCATGCTTTAAGGATCCCCTCGGCCTGGAGACCATACACACACATACACATGAAAATCCCTGGGTGCATGTACATGCACTGTAGCAAATAGGGCCACTAAGTTCCTAAGATCAACGACCACTACACACACACACACACACACACACACAAGCCACTGAACGAACACACAATATATAGGCGGTTTTTACAGGCTTAGAGGGTACAGCTCAGGCAGTCACCTATGCATCAATAATGAAATAAATGTCTATCTGAACCAAACAAAACACCTGGGAAATAAAACCCATAGCCTGCACCTGAAAAGATGACTGGGACATTTTTCTCAATTTTCTCCTTTGTGATTGTAAGTGGCCACATTTACATATATATTGATGCCCCTGCTTGTTCGGTCAGGACACTTTTCCCATTGTGTTTCACACCATATTTATTTCATGCAGAGAGAACATATCAATATAATACAAAGGAATACGTTCATGCCAGAGTGAATTCCTATATGACATACAGGCTGGCTTTCTTTCAGCTCCCCCCTCTCTCTACCTCCCTCCCAATCTCTACCTCCCTCCCTCCTTCTCTCTACCTCCCTCCCACTCTCTACCTCCCTCCCTCTCTCTACCTCCCTCCCTCTCTCTACCTCCCTCCCTACCTCCTTCCGCTCAGTCAGTCCCTGTTTTTTCCATTTTGATTAATAAGCCCTTGGCGTACAGTCACACAAAGACTCAGGGGAGGGAGGGTGTGTGTGTGTTATCAGGGTGCAGGGGAGAGTAGCCTGAGGGGACGTGGAGACATGCTACAATTAAAAGTGCCCCCCAAGAAGTGGGAAGAGAGGCTCAGATCAGAGGGGTTATTACCAGCTAGCTAATTCATCATTGTCACTCTGCCTGCCTGGTTACCTGCCCTGCGTGCCCCTCGCTACACTGCATTCCCTCACACACACGAACGCACGCACACACACACACACACACACACACACACACACACACACACACACACACATACACATACACATACACATACACCCACACCCACACACACCCACACACACACACACACACACATACACTCACACATCCACTGTGGACAGGAAAAAGGCATAACCAACAAACACGCCTCTGAGCCAGGAGGGGATAAAGTACCTGCTGTATCAACTAAACTGTGCAAGGAGAGGAGAGTTGTGGAGGATATTAGGCTATATGCCATTGTGTGTTATTGATAGAAAAATACTGATATATATATATATGTATATATATATATATACTATATATATATATGTATATATATATATATATATTTTATCTATATAAATATAAATCCTGAAAAAGTGTTAATTATCTGACATTATTTAATGGTAACAAACAGAGGAAGCCCTATAGCAGAGTAGCTCTTACCGACAGAAACAACCACCTCTCTGTCATAATCGATCTGTTATTAAGGCCCTGCAGTAACTTGCAGTGTTGTTTTACATTTTTGCATCATATATGCTCACGTGTCACCTCTGAATGCCTTTTAGAAGAACTATAAACCAGCCATATAACGCTTGTATAACGCTCCCTAAAATTGGTTATTAAATCTGGGTTATTCAGATTCCATCGGGTCATGGCTTTTTGGTTAGATTAGGGCATAGGCCTGATGGGGAAAGAGAGATTGATGTGGTAGATAAAGTAGTAGGAAATAGATCAACACCCTATATTTATTGCCCATTTCATTGTCTGCAGGGGTATATTTCTGAGAGTTATTATGTTCATAGATGCCTATGTATATTACTACCCAATCCATATTAATTATTGCAATGATACTGTGTCATCAAAAGCCAGAGATGGGCAGCTGCTCGGAGAATGCCATATACATTATCGAAATGGTAGTGTTCTTTGTCTAGGTAATGAATTAATAGGATTAACGCTAAAAAAAACAGCACAATAGATTGACTATATGCATATCTAATTAAGTAACAATGAGAATCTATAATGCACACCTACGATCTCTTCTGGTCCTAGACAAAAACCCACCAACATACACACACATTAGGGTTAGGTTAAGGTTAGCAGTTTGGTTGAGGTTAGGGTTAGGTTAAGGTTAGCAGTGTGGTTAAGGTTAGGGTTAGGTTAAGGTTAGCAGTTTGGTTAAGGTTAGGGTTAGGTTAAGGTTAGCAGTGTGGTTAAGGTTAGGGTTAGGTTAAGGTTAGCAGTTTGGTTGAGGTTAGGGTTAGGTTAAGGTTAGCAGTTTGGTTAGGGTTAGGTTAAGGTTAGCAATGTGGTTAAGGTTAGGGTTAGGTTAAGGTTAGCAGTTTGGTTGAGGTTAGGGTTAGGTTAAGGTTAGCAGTTTGGTTAAGGTTAGGGTTAGGTTAAGGTTAGCAGTGTGGTTAAGGTTAGGGTTAGGTTAAGGTTAGCAGTTTGGTTGAGGTTAGGGTTAGGTTAAGGTTAGCAGTTTGGTTGAGGTTAGGGTTAGGTTAAGGTTAGCAGTTTGGTTGGTTGCCAGGTCAGGTTAAGGTTAGCAGTTTGGTTGAGGTTAGGGTTAGGTTAAGGTAGCAGTTTGGTTAGGTTAGGGTTGAGGGCTAGGTTAAGGTTAGCAGTTTGGGTTAGGCCAGGTTAGGTTAAGGTTAGCAGTTTGGTTGAGGTTAGGGTTAGTTTAAGGTTAGCAGTTTGGTTAAGGTTAGGGTTAGGTTAAGGTTAGCAGTGTGGTTAAGGTTAGGGTTAGGTTAAGGTTAGCAGTGTGGTTGAGGTTAGGCTAGGCTAAGGCTAGCAGTTTGGTTAGGGTTGAAGGTTAGGCAAGGGTTAGCAGTTTGGTTGAGGTTAGGGTTAGGTTAAGGTTAGCAGTTTGGTTGAGGTTAGCAGTTTGGTTAAGGTTAGGGTTAGGTTAAGGTTAGCAGTTTGGTTGAGGTTAGGTTAAGGTTAGCAGTTTGGTTAGGGTTAGGTTAAGGTTAGCAGTTTGGTTGAGGTTAGGGTTAGGTTAAGGTTAGCAGTTTGGTTGAGGTTAGCAGTTTGGTTAAGGTTAGGGTTAGGTTAAGGTTAGCAGTTTGGTTGAGGTTAGGGTTAGGTTAAGGTTAGCAGTTTGGTTGAGGTTAGGGTTAGGTTAAGGTTAGCAGTTTGGTTGAGGTTAGGGTTAGGTTAAGGTTAGCAGTTTGGTTGAGGTTAGGGTTAGGTTAGCAGTGTGGTTAAGGTAAAGGTTAAGGTTAGCAGTGTGGTTAAGGTTAGCAGTGTGGTTAACCTCTACGGGATCGGTGTCCCATATACGGGACGGTTGAGCTAACGTGCGCTAATGTGATTAGCATGACTGTTGTAAGTAACAGCAAACTTTCCAGGACTAAAGACATGTCTTATATGGGCAGAAAGGTTAAATTCTTGTTAATCTAACTTCACTATCCAATTTACAGTAGCTATTACAGTGAAAAAATACCATGCTATTGTTTGAGGAGAGTGCACAACAACAAAAAACGTATCACGGCAACTGGTTTGATACATTCACCTCTGAAAGTAAATAATGATGCTGTCATAAAGCACTTGATGTAAGCGTTTGTAGGCCAATTTTGTATTGGTAGAATGACTAGGCCTATACCCATAATGCTCATTGACTGGACATTCCAAATTACCATGGCAATTATGCAACACAATAGTAGTATTCATTTTGCAACATGCAGCAACCCACACAGTACAGTATCATCTGCGCTGCTGTGCTTACAGTCTGACGGGCCCATGTGTAAAATCTTCAACAGCATCTCATGATGACCCGCTGTCCTGTTTTCCCCAACTCTTAAACTAACCCTCAAATCCTTTCAAATAATGTTGTCAAATAAAACAAGGTATATAACAAGTCAAATAAGCACTGGCACATTGGCAACAAATGTGAGCTGGTAGACATTGGAGTGGTGGAAATTACACTTCTGGAGCCCTAATTTGACAGTACAATTATAGCATCAATAGCCTAATTGTCAACTCAAAATTCATGCCAATCACTGGTTTAGGTATTGCGCATCAAAATATCTTTATCTTGCATTCCTGCTTGGACATGTTAGATGAAACAACTTATTTCTTAAGTCTGGAGCTGTCACGAGTTGCTAAGCCAGAACCCAGAAGCAGACCAGGACAAGGTAAGTTGAAACGAAGGTGAGTGTTTATTTACAACTTCAAGAGTGATGCTGAATAATCCAGGGAACAGAGCGGGCGGCGTTGATTAGTTGTTGGGGGTGCAGTGGTTGATCCCATCCTGGGTCGGCAGCCGCCGACCACCAGGCAGAGGTTGGATGAAGGTTCCGGACGGGTGACTGCAGATGGAACAAAACGGGGGTAAGTAAGCAACAAACCAACAAGGTGCAAAAACAACAAAACTAACGCTAGGCTCTAAGACTGATACTCTGGTAAACCTACTGTTCATGGCTAACGATCCGGCAGGGAATGGATGTTAGGCCAGAGCCTAAGAAGGGTGATGATCAGGACCAGGTGTGCAGATTGCTGATGGGATGCAGGTGCGGAAATCAAGAGAGCTCCCCGGAGCGTTCCCGAACCCTCGGGAAACTGGAGATCACGAACAGAAAAACTAGTCCACAGACAGGACCCGACTCAGACTGCCGGGATCGTTACAGTACCCCCCCCGACGAACGCCACCGGGCGGACTCCCGGAGCGCCAGGATGGAGGCGGTAGAAGTCACGGATGAGGTCAGCATCTAGGATCTGTCGCCGCGGAATCCAACTCCTCTCTTCAGGACCATACCCCTCCCAGTCCACGAGATACTGGAAACCCCGGCCCCGCCGTCTGGAATCCATGATGCGTCGCACCGTGTAGGCAGGACCACCTCCGATCATCCGAGGAGGAGGAGGAGGAGGCGGAGGAGGCAACAGAGGACTGAGGAAAACAGGCTTGAGGCAGGAGACATGAAAGGTGGGATGGACTCTGAGCGTCCTCGGTAGTTTGAGTCGAACTGCCACTGGATTGATCACCTTCTCCACCACAAACGGACCAATGAACTTCGGTAACAACTTCCTAGACTCAGTCCGTAACGGAAGATCCCGTGTGGCCAACCAGACCCTATCTCCGATGGTATAGGTGGGAGCGGGGATCCGGCGACGATTCGCCTGGAGCTGATACCGGTCCGAAACTCTAAGGAGTGCCTTTCTGGCCCGATGCCAGGTCCGGTGGCAACGACGAATATGGGCCTGAACAGAAGGCACTGAGAGCTCCTTCTCCTGAGAAGGGAACAGGGGAGGTTGGTAGCCATACAGGCACTGGAAGGGAGACATCCCAGTGGCAGATGTAGGGAGAGTATTGTGGGCATACTCAACCCAAGGCAACTGAGAGACCCAGGAGGTGGGGTTGGAAGAGACCAGGCAGCGTAGCGTGGATTCCATCTTCTGGTTGGCTCTCTCCGCCTGACCATTGGATTGGGGGTGAAAACCAGATGTGAGACTGACTGTAGCTCCAATGGCCAAACAGAAGGACTTCCAGACAGCAGAGGTAAACTGAGGGCCACGGTCGGAAACGATATCACTGGGCAAACCGTGGACCCTGAAAACCTCCCTAACCAGGATCTCGGACGTCTCCGAGGCAGAGGGAAGCTTGGCAATTGGCACAAAGTGGGCGAACTTGCTGAATCTGTCCACGATAGTCAGAACGACCGTGTTCCCCTCAGAAGCGGGCAACCCAGTGACGAAGTCCAGGGCCAGATGCGACCATGGTCGCCGGGGAATAGGAAGGGGGTGAAGTAGTCCAGAGCTGGGCCGATTGGTACTCTTATTCTGCGCACACACTGGACAGGCAGCAACAAAACCCCCGAGTATCCTCGGCCATGGCAGGCCACCAAAAACGTCTGCGAAGAAACGCCATTGTCCGAGCCACGCCAGGGTGACAAGCCATCTTGCTGGCGTGGGACCATTTGAGGACAGCAGGACGAACCGACTCAGGCACAAACAACCGACCGGGTGGACCGTTATCGGGACCGGGCTGAGTCCGAAGGGCCGCCAGCACCTCCTCCTCAATCTTCCACATAACTGCTCCCACGACGCAGTTCCGGGGGAGAATTGTCTCGGTCTTGGACCCACTCTCCTCCGTCTTGGAGAACATCCGGGACAAGGCGTCCGCCTTGCCGTTCTTAGATCCAGGTCGGAACGTCAGGGAAAACTTGAATCGTCCGAAAAACAACGCCCACCTGGCCTGACGGGAGTTGAGACGTTTAGCCGATTGCACGTAAGCAAGATTCTTGTGGTCAGTCCAGACAATAAACGGTTGCTCCGCCTCCAACCAGTGGCGCCACTCCTCCAAGGCAAGTTTCACCGCGAGAAGCTCCCGGTTACCCACATCGTAATTCCTCTCCGCAGGCGAAAGGCGACGAGAGTAGTAGGCGCAGGGATGGAGTTTACTGTCCGTGGAGCATCGCTGCGACAGGATGGCGCCAACTCCCACATCAGACGCGGTCCACTTCAACGACTGAACTGACGGGCCGTGTCCGGTTGAGAGAGAATCGGTGCGTTGGTGAATCGCCTCTTCAAATCCAGAAACGCTCGATCCGCCTCCGGATTCCACTTGAAGGTCCTGATACTGGAAGTCAAGGCAGTTAACGGAGCGGCCACACGGCTGTAATCCCGGATGAATCTGCGGTAGAAATTCGCAAACCCCAAAAATCTCTGGAGCTGCAATCTCGCACCGGGCTGGGCCCATTCCAGAACCGCTCTAACCTTCTCCTGGTCCATCCTAATCTCTCCCCTGGAGATGATGTACCCGAGAAAGGATGTCGTGTGGGCGTGAAACTCGCACTTCTCGGCCTTCACGAACAGGCGATTCTCCAACAATCGCTGCAGAACCTGCCGGACATGCTGGACGTGGTCGGAAGGTTCCTTCGAGAAGATCAGAATGTCATCCAGGTAAACAAACACAAAGAGACCGATCATATCTCTCAGGACGTCGTTCACCATACTCTGGAATACCGCTGGAGCATTGGTCAGTCCAAACGGCATCACCTGATACTCGAAGTGACCCATCGGTGTATTGAAACCCGTCAACCACTCGTCCCCCTCTCTGATCCGGGACCATGTGATACGCATTGCGTAGGTCTAGCTTGGTGAACACCGTAGCACCCTGTAAGGAGTCGAAGGCAGAACTCATCAAGGGCAGGGGATACTTGTTCTTGACCGTGATGTCATTCAACCCCCGATAATCAATACACGGTCGAAGAGAGCCATCCTTCTTACCCACAAAGAAGAATCCTGCCCCAGGGGTGATGACGAGGGACGAACGAGACCAGCAGCTAGGGACTCCTTGATGTAGGTCTCCAAAGCCTCACGTTCAGGTCGGGAGATACTGTATAACCTTCCCTTGGGGTAGACAGCTCCAGGGAACAGGTTGATGGCACAATCATATGGTCGGTGGGGGAGGGAGTGACAGAGCCTTCTGCTTACTGAAAACTTCCCCCAAATCGTGATATGTCTCGGGAACCAGGGACAAATCTGGGGGTTTAGCCTCAATCACCTGACTGGGAACCGAATGGGGGCAGGCAGTCTTGAGACAGTTAGCATGACAATCAAGGCTCCAACTCGTTACCTTGCCCGTCACCCAATCGAACGTGGGATTGTGTTCCTTCAGCCAGGGGTATCCAAGGACCAGAGGAACATGGGAAGACGGCAGAATGAAGAATGAAATCATCTCAGAATGATTCCCCGACAACCGCATCTTAACCGGTTCAGTCCTCATCGTGATACGTGCCAGACTACTGCCGTCCAGAGTGGTAGCTTCAATGGCTTCCGGCAATTGCTCCTTGGAAAGCCCCAGCTGTTCCACCAACTCGGCATCTAGAAAGCTTCCATCGGCACCTGAATCGATAAAAGCGTTAATCGCTAAGCTCTGATTCCTGTTCATAAGGGTAGCCGGAAACGGGTCTGACAGAGGTATTGAGAGGTCGAAACTGGCTCGCTAAAAGTCCTCCCAACTTTAGCGAGCCGCGCAGTTTGACGAACCCGACTGGAACCTGAGAAGCTGATCGGTTGGACGGAACCCATTGCTTCTCCCTCCTTCGCTCTCGGACTCGATTATCCACCCGAATAGACAAGGCTACCAAGCTGTCCAGGTCACTAGGCTCCGGATAGGAGATCAACTCATCCTTGAGCTGCTCCGACAGACCCTGGTAAAAGGCCGCTTGCAGAGCCTCCTCATTCCACCCACTCTCCACAGCCAACGTCTTGAACTCGATCACGAAGTCGGCCACGCTGCGAGTTCCTTGGCGAAGCGAAAACAGGCGCCTAGCTGCGTCCCTCCTCGGACGGAATGGTCGAAGAGCTTCCTCATCTCGGCCGTGAACCCATGGTATGAAGCCATGCGAGGGATCCTGTCGTTCCCAAACGGCTGAAGCCCACTCCAGCGCTCGACCACGCAGCAACTCAATCACAAAGGCTATCCTAGCCTTGTCTGTGGCATAAGAGTAGGGCTGTAGATCGAACACTAATCCACACTGCATAAGGAAGGAACGGCATCTTCCCAGCTCCCCCTCATATTTCTCCGGCGTCGGAACCTTGGGCTCACGGAAGGACACAGCTTCAGAAGCGGCAGGCGAGATGGGTGAAACCGGTAGTGGATCCTCCACCGGACACTTGCGTTGGTTCTGGACCTCCGTCAGACCGGTAGAAAGGTTCCGAACTGACAACGCGATCTCCTGTAGTACCGTGCTATGATGGCCCAACATCTTCTCCTGCTGGGTAATGGCATGGCGAACAGAGTCCAGGTCCGCTGGGTTCATTACTGGCCGGATCGTTCTGTCACGAGTTGCTAAGCCAGAACCCAGAAGCAGACCAGGACAAGGTAAGTTGAAACGAAGGTGAGTGTTTATTTACAACTTCAAGAGTGATGCTGAATAATCCAGGGAACAGAGCGGGCGGCGTTGATTAGTTGTTGGGGGTGCAGTGGTTGATCCCATCCTGGGTCGGCAGCCGCCGACCACCAGGCAGAGGTTGGATGAAGGTTCCGGACGGGTGACTGCAGATGGAACAAAACGGGGGTAAGTAAGCAACAAACCAACAAGGTGCAAAAACAACAAAACTAACGCTAGGCTCTAAGACTGATACTCTGGTAAACCTACTGTTCATGGCTAACGATCCGGCAGGGAATGGATGTTAGGCCAGAGCCTAAGAAGGGTGATGATCAGGACCAGGTGTGCAGATTGCTGATGGGATGCAGGTGCGGAAATCAAGAGAGCTCCCCGGAGCGTTCCCGAACCCTCGGGAAACTGGAGATCACGAACAGAAAAACTAGTCCACAGACAGGACCCGACTCAGACTGCCGGGATCGTTACAGGAGCCCTCCTATACTGTTTTTTAAAAATATATATAGATAACATGGGGCCAACATTGAATTTTAAAGAGAAAGCAAGGGCCATGATCCCACAGGAAATAGGCCTATGGGAGTTTTTTTTTAAATGCTCCGGAGTTGAGAATATTGGTATATCCAGAGACCAAAACGCTGAACAGATAAACACATTTTTGATTTGTAGGAGGAGAGAATTGCATTAAATAAAATGATTCATTTCCAATGATTTACCGTCCGTAAGGACGGGGTGTCCTGCTAGTGTTTTACTGTATATTGCACTGAACAGGAAGGAGAAAGAGCGGGAGGGGGACCTATATATGTAAATAGTCTGTTTTGCATATAAAATGCTTTAACTTCAATATTCCAGAGTAATAAATTGCTCAAAGTGAGAGGCGTCGCACACAGCCCCAGGCAATCTTGGAGTCATTAAAGGGCCGAATGTACTGAAGTGGACATAAAGCCCAGTAATTCAATGATGGCCGGGGTATGAGGGAACATATACATGGAGATAAAATCGAGAAGGGTAGTGAAAGCTGGAGCGAGAGAGAGAGGAGGGGGGAGGGAGAGAGAGACATAAGGAGAGATGATACAAAGAGAGAGAGAAAGAGAGAGGGAGGGAGGGAGGTTCGAGTCAGAGGTGGAGAGAGAGAGGGAGACTTACAACTGAAGAGTAGGTGAGGGCCACGGCTCCGGCTGCCGCTTCAGCGATGAAAATAATCAGGATGATGGAGAAAAACTTAGAAGAACAAGACAAAGAACAAGGACTTGGCTTTAGACTAGAGTAGCTGACTGCAACTTCAACACAACCACAACACAACCACCACACCACAACACACAACACACAAATACAATACAACCACAACAACTAAACAACCCCTATCCAACCACAACAACTAAACAACCCCTATCCAACCACAACAACTAAACAACCCCTATCCAACCACAAAAACTAAACAACCCCTATCCAACCACAAAAACTAAACAACCCCTATCCAACCACAACAACTGAGGACTGTGAAGCAACAGGGACTGTGAAGCAACACAAACATAGGCACAGACACATGCATACAAACACATGATAACATACGCACTATACACACACATACACATGGATTTTGTGTTGTAGAGATGTGGTAGTAGAGTAGGGGCCTGAGGACACACACTTAATATGTTTTATAACTGCCTAAATTTTGCTGGACCCCAGGAAGAGTAGCTGCTACCTTGGCAGCAGCTAATGGGGATCCATTATAAATACAACTACAAATAACTGAACAACTCCTATCCAACCACAACAACAATTAAGCAACCCCTATCTAACCACAACAGCTAAACAACCCCTATCCAACCACAACAATTAAACAACCCCTATCCAACCACAACAACTAAACAACCCCTATCCAACCACAATAGCTAAAAAAAAACTATCCAACCACAACAATTAAACAACCCCTATCCAACCATAACAACTAAACAACCCTATCCAACCACAACAATTAAACAACCCCTATCCAACCACAACAGCTAAACAACCCCTATCCAACCACAACAGCTAAGCAACCCCTATCCAACCACAACAATTAAACAACCCCTATCCAACCACAACAACAACAACAAAAACTATCCAACCACAACAACTAAACAACCCCTATCCAACCACAACAACTAAACAACCCCTATCCAACCACAACAACTAAACAACCCCTATCCAACCACAACACAACTCCTGCACTCCTCAGGGCTTCGTAATCAGCCTTTGTCCTGTCATGTTATTGTAAAGGCTAACCGTTGATTAGACAAAGGAGAACAGGGAAGTGGTTTAATGTGAACACTGAAACAACCGATAAGCATCTTCTCCTGGCTGTGAGCTGGGAACAGTAATGTATCCTATATGGACTACTACCGTTAGACTCCGTGCAGCTCTATCAGTCTGAGTAATGAACGACTTAGTATGTGATGGTGCTTATGGGGGAAATGTCCTAGCTGTGCTACTCATTATTCATGAAATGGACTCTGGGGGTAGTTAGCCACATTGTTAATGAACATTAACACACCTTCTTCAGGACTACACTGGAGAAAGATAGTCCATCATGGATGTGGTAGCTTGTTTTGTGAACTGTGTAGATAGATGAATTGGGAGTGTAGAGAAGTGGGTATGTAAGGTCTATTGTACGGTCATGAATGTTATACTGTAGATATTGTGAATAATGTACCTTATGGTTTTGTAGTTGAGTTAGATCACAATTGTGAGTATAGCAGTTAGAGTAAGTTCATTGGCTGTGTCCAGCATAGCAGTTAGTGTAAATTAATTGGCTGTGTTCAGGTTAACAGTTAGTGTAAGTTAATTGGCTGTGTTCAGGTTAACAGTTAGAGTAAGTTAATTGGCTGTGTTCAGGTTAACAGTTAGTGTAAGTTAATTGGCTGTGTTCAGGTTAACAGTTAGTGTAAGTTAATTGGCTGTGTTCAGGTTAACAGTTAGTGTAAGTTAATTGGCTGTGTTCAGCATTTGGCCTGTATTCTGGACTGTACCTACCAGTAGTAGCAGACACTTGCTCTCATTGTGGGCTCCACAGCAGCCCACAACACACAGTAGAACCAGAACTCCTCCAATAGCGATGCAGAAGAAGCCCACCTTGACAGACTGCATGTCGTGGGTGGAGAAGGGAGCCAGCACCTGGAGGAACGAACCCCCATCCACACTCACCCAAATCCCCCCGCCCAGCAGGGTCAGACCCACCAGCTGGAAACAAACACACACACACACACACACACACAGGATACACACATACAGGATAGTCAATACACACAAAGACACTTGCAACCCACAAGGTTCCTTGAGATGTGTATAGGCTGTGGGCGCCGCCCTGGTCACTCCCTAGCCACACCCATAGTCACTTCCTGGTTTGAGTTAAATAGGAAGTGGGTGTGTCAGGAAGAGGGATGCCATCTTGACTGCATGTTGTGGTCAGAAAAGTTTGGTAACTAGGAAACTGTTTATAGTTTAAGCCTAGTTTTCTCACTCTATACAATTGATAACATTCTCAAGAGAAGTTTCCTCTGTGGACCAAAGTTTGGAAGGCTATTTCTAGGGCCTAAAACTGAACTAAAACAGACACTTTATTTGCTGGGTCTTATTTGCTGGGTCAACAGCTCTTTCTTGAGGTAATAAGTGTATTGTAGGTTAGTCGTCCATCACTACCCAATACTACCAATACCTCTGTATGACACCACATCATCCCCCCTGCTGTGTAGCTCTTTCCTGGTGTCAATGACCAAAAGCGCCCCCTTTGGCCTCATGGGTGGAATGTTGTTAATATTTTTCATAGTTTTTTTATTAATTATTAATTTATTTTTTATTTTTTACAACGAAAATCTTGTGTTTCTATGTCAAACAGTTTTGTTATATTTCAGTCTTCTGTGATGTTTACTGAACAAAAAATATAAACGCAATGATTTTACTAAGTTACTGGGGAGGCAGGCCAATCAGAATTAGTTTTCCCCACAAAGGGGCTTTCTTACAGACAGAAATACTCCTCCGTTTCATCAGCTGTCCGGGTGGCTGGTGTCAGACGATCCCGCAGGTGAAGAAGCTGGATGTGGGGGTCCTGGGCTGACGTGGTTACACACAGTCTGTGGTTTTGAGGCCGGTTGGACGTACTGCCAAATTCTCTAAAACAACGTTGGAGGCGGCTTATGGTAGAGAAATTAACATTAAAATCTCTGGCAACAGCTCTGGTGGATATTCCTGCAGTCAGCAAGCCAATTACATTCTCTCTCAAAACTTGAGACATCTGTGGCATTGTGTTGTGTGACAAAACTGCACTTTTTAGAGTGGTGTTTTTTTTGTCCCAAGCACAAGGTGCACCTGTGTAATGATCATGCTGTTTAATCAGCTTCTTGATATACCACACCTGTTAGGTGGATGGATTATCTTGGAAGAAATTCTCACTAACTGGGATATAAACAACATTTTAGAGAAATAAGCTTTTTGTGCATATGGAACATTTCTGGGATATTTTATTTCAGCTCATGAAACATGGGACCAACACTTTATATGTTGCGTTTATATTTTTATTTATTTTTATGTTGCGTTTATATACATTATCTAGGTATTTAATTAATTATGATTAATGCTAAAAAAAACACCACAATAAATTACCATGAGCATATCTCATTTCCCCTTAATTAAGTAACAATGAGAATCTATAATGCACGCCTGGGAACTCTATATCTGACATTGTACAGGTGTCTTCTTTTTTTAAGACCATAACAATGTGTGTGAGGTGTATACTTTTGTTTCAAAGTAGATTTATTTAAGACTACCAAGAATCACTCTGTGTGACCTCGATTTAGCCCACTGCAGTAAAAGGTTAAGAGGGGGTCAGGGAGAGAGGAAGATGCATTTATTTTGTCAGCCCGAGGCTTCCATTATACACCAGCCAAAAAGGACTTGGCCTCTTGTTACCTTTTCTAAAGGAAACTCTGCCCTTTCCCCATGACCCCTTTTCTCTCTCTACTTATACCAGACAGCTTAATAGGCAGGGATCATTTAGTGATCCTCTTGCACTGCTGGATAAAGAAAACCTGGGGCGCACTACCCTGTTCTCTCTGTGAAATGCAGAAGTAAACCATGGAATTATAGCTGGATTATAATGTATTATACAACGGGTGGGTCTAATCCTGAATGCTGATTGGTTAAGAGCGCATTCCAGCCGTGTCTATTCCACAAATTGCCACCGGCTAAATCTATGAAGTTAAAATGCCTATTTACTCTGTTCCATCTGACTGCGCAATCCACATGTCTCATCAGTGTGGTCCTCTGTAGCTCAGCTGGTAGAGCACGGTGCTTGTAACGCCAAGGTAGTGGGTTCGATCCCCGGGACCACCCATACACAAAAAAAATGTATGCACGCATGACTGTAAGTCGCTTTGGATAAAAGCGTCTGCTAAATGGCATATTATATTATTATCAGCCCAGCCAGGCAATTTATAAACTTTATTTCCACTATAAAAAGCATCTAGACATGATCTCACATTTCTTTTAGACTAACATTTTGTTGTGGGCTGTCTCTCAGACATTTGCAACATTGTTTCAATATTGAAATTCGATCTCCAGCTGTCCCATAGTAATGAACGTGTGGGAGTTGGGACGAGACAGACAGGCAGGCAGCTTTTCTCAGCCAGTCGAAATCATGAATCAGCTGGCATAATTTTTATGGATATATACAAAAAAAGGTATATTGAAAAAAGGTAAAATGAAACGCAGCTAATTTGCAGTCTTTCCAGCTTCAGTTTGAAGTGATTGTGTTACTGTAGCTGTGTTGTTGGCTAGCTCCTCTGAACAACAGTGTCCTGACAAGTGAGCACATTTTCTATGGTAGGCGAAATCGCGCCTCATTAGCTCATTGTTATGGATGTATCTTAAATAAATGTCACTAGAAAACAGTTTAAACAAATGCAAATACAGCTACTTTGCTGTTATTCTGGCTGCACTTTTTGATGTGACTGTAAGTTTGTCATAGTTGGCTAGCTAGCAAGCAAGGGATAAGAACGTTGCCAGCCAGTATGGCAATGGAACATTTAGAACGAAATACAGAACAAAAAGACTGAACGACTGGATCGCGTCTCCAGCAACCCTAGATTTGTGTCGGGACTATATATTGTGGAAGGATGAAATAGTATGAATAAATTAATAAAAATAACGTTTATGAAAATATGTCAATCATTATTTGAATATGTTGTTAACCCGTTGTATAAAAGTGATAATGCCCTCGAAGCCGATGTTTGGAGGATATATTGGCACGGTTTGCCGGCCCTCGACTTTGTCTCGGGCATAACAACACCCGTGCCAATATATGCTCCAAACACCGGCATCTCGGGCATTATCACTTAAATGGAGGGATCGTCAGGACTTATCTATCTATTGTCTGATTGGCCAGGAGGAGAATGTTATATTTCTACTCGGCTCTGCCTGATGATGTCATAGGGGTATTGGAAGCACTGCTGGAGAACCAACTCTATTTCTTTAGGCCTAATCGGGAACTCTGGTCTAGCTTTAAACAAATGTTATTTTTAGATTTAGATACCTACTTCACACATTGATTCACATAATGCAATGATTATTTACTTCATAAGGGAGATGTGGGGTAATATATTTTAATTGTAAGCATATACAGTGCCTTCAGAAAGTATTCATACCCCTTGACTTATTGACACATTTTGTTGTGTTACAGCCTACATTCTAAATGGATCTACACAAAATACCCCATAATGACAAAGTGAAAACATTGTAGACATTTTTTTGGAAAACGAAATACAGAAATATCTCATTAACATAAGTATTTACACCCCTCAGTCAGTACTTTGTAGAAGGACCTTTGGCAGCGATGACAGCTGTGAGTCTTTATGGGTAAGTCTCTAAGAGCTTTCCACACCTGGATAGCGCAACATTTACCCAATATTCTTTTCAAAAGTCTTTAAGCTCTATCAAATTGGTTGTTGATCATTGCTAGACAACCATTTTCAGGTCTTGCCATAGATTTTCAAGTAGATTTAAGTCCAAACTGTAACTCAGCCACTCGGGAACATTCACTGTCTTCTTGGTAAGCAAATCCAGTGTAGATTTGGCCTTGTGTTTTAGGTTATTGTCCTGATGAAAGTGTCATGAATAACTTCACCATGCTCAAAGGGATATTCAATGTCTGCTTGTTTTATTTTTACCCATCTACCAATAGGTGCCCTTCTTTGTGAGGCATTGGAAAACCTCCCTGGTCTTTGTTGTTGAATCTGTGTTTGAAATTCACTGCTCGACTGAGGGACCTTACAGATAACTGTATGTGAAGGGGTACAGAGATGAGGTAGTCATTCAAAAATCATGTTAAACACTATTACTGCACACAGAGTGAGTCCGTATAACTTATTATGTGACTTGTTAAGAAAAATTGTACTCTTTTTACTTATTTAGGCTTGCCATAACAAAGGGGTTGAATACTTATTGACTCAAGACATTTCAGCTTTTCATTTTTGATTAATTTTTAAACATTTCTAAAAACATTATTTCACTTTGAAATGATGGGGTATTGCGTGTAGGCCAGTGACAATACATCTCAATTCAATCAATTTTAAATTCAGACTGGAACACAACACAATGTGGGAAAAATTCAAGAGGTGTGAATACTTTCTGAAGACACTGTATATACAAAACGCCTGGTCTGACAGATCTAATGTTTTGTTTTGCCTTTGGATCTCTCTCTCTCTCTCTCTCTCTCTCTCTCTCTCTCTCTCTCTCTCTCTCTCTCTCTCTCTCTCTCTCTCTCTCTCTCTCTCTCTCTCTCTCTCGGTCAGATCAGTGAGAGAGTGGGTGGATGTCAGACTATCCTATTCCTTCTCTCCTCCCCACAGAACAGAAAGCATTGGAAACTTGGTATTGTCTGTCATCTCCAATCAGAGCCTTCTTCTTTCTGTCAGCTGCACATGAAACAAGGCCTGCCAGTCTGTCTGCCTGCCACCATCCTCCCCATCAGCCCAGATGCCTTCCACATGAGAATAATCTCCCCCTCTCTTCCTCTCCTCTCCTCCTCCCCTCCTCCTTTCTCCTCGGGGTATCTTGTCTTTTCCTCACCCTCCACCTGTTCTCAGTGATGAGGACCCTGCTCGGTAAATGTGATACGACAACCATATTCCCCCTAACTCCTTGTCTGGCAGCATTTCCCCTCTGCCTGATCTAATTGTGGGTGGCTTTCTCTTTAATTTTTTTGCGGGCTAATGCGGTAGATGGAATGCCACCTGCCGAGGATGCCCTGTCAGACAGGACGAGACCTGTCATAGATCACATGGAAATCAGGTTAGGACTGGAGGTCAACTGGGTAAATGGAATAGTAGAGTACTATATGGAGGGGCCAAATTAAAGATATTAGGGTTGGAGGGATTGAATAGGAGACTCCTGAACAGAGCCATATAGGCCTCTGGAGAGGGGGAGGAGTGAATGAATGGATGGATGAATAAATGAAAATATATATAGGGCACCGGCGGAAGGGAAGGCTGTCCCACCCATTAGAAAGGGAATTTCCTCCTCTTTGAGACGGCAGAATGAGAGAGACATCAGCTGAGAAAATTTCTCTTTGTCCTCTGAGAAGAACTGAATAACCTGATTTGGTCCTTAAACTGAGATAAGGTTCTACAGATAACCTCCAAATAAAAGTGGACAGATTTCCAGTCCCATGCTTTGTTGAGAATTTGATTTGTTTCTGAAGAATGGTAGATTGGTGTTATGATATTTATACGTACTGATTTTACAGTGCCTTCAGGATGTATTCACACCACTTGAATCTTTCCACATTTTGTTGTGTTACAGCCTGAATTTAAAATAAATTCAACTGAGATTTTGTGTCACTGGCCTATACACAATACACCATAATGTCAAGGTGGAATAATGTTTTGGATTTTTTAAATACATTAATTAAAAATTAAAAGCTGAAATGTCTTGAATCAATAAGTATTTAACCCCTTTGTTATGGGAAGTCTAAATAAGTTCAGGAGTAAAAATGTGCTTAACAAGTCACATAATAAGTTGCATGGCCTCACTCTGCAGTAAAAGTGTTTAACATGATTTTTGAATGACTACCTCATCTCTGTACCCCACACATACAATTATCTGTAAGGTCCCTCAGTCGAGCAGTGAATTTAAAACACAGATTCAACTACAAAGACTAGGGAGGTTTTCCAATGCCTCGCAAAGAAGGGCACCTGTTGGTAGATGGGTTGACCATTGAATATCCCTTTGACCATGGTGAAGTTATTAATTACACTTTGCATGGTGTATCAATACACCCAGTCACTACAAAGATACAGACGTCCTTCCTAAGGCCGTTGCCGGAGAGGAAGGAAACCACTCAGGGATTTCACCATGAGGCCAATGGTGACTTTAATGTAAATACAGTGTCTTCAGAAAAGTATTCATACCCATTGACTTATTCCACATTTCATTGTGTTATACCCTGAATTCAAAATGGATTCAATATATATTCTACAAACATAATGACAAAGTGAAAACATGTTTTTAGACATTTTTGAAAATGAAATACAGAAAAATCTAATTTAGATAAGTAATCACACCGCTGAGTCAATACTTTGTAGAAGCACCTTTGGTGGTGATCACAGCTGTGTGTCTTTTTAGTTAAGTCTCTAAGACCTTTGCACACTTGGATTGTACAATATTTGCCCATTTATTCTTTAAGAAATTATTCAAGCTTTGTCAAGTTGGTTGTTGGTCATTGCTAGACAGCCATTTTCAAGTCTTGTCATAGATTTTCAAGCCGATGTACAGTACCAGTCAAATGTTTGGACACACCTACTCATTCAAGGGTTTTTCTTTATTTTTACTATTTTCTACATTGTAGAATAATAGTGAAGACATCAAAACTGTAGTAACCAAAAAAGTGTTAAACAAATCAAAATATATTTTATATTTGAGATTCTTCAAAGTAGCCAACCTTTGACTTGATGACAGCTTTGCACACTCTTGGCGTTCTCTCAACCAGCTTCATGAGGTAGTCACCTGGAATGCATTTCAATTAACAGGTGTTCCTTCTTAAAAGTTAATTTGTGGAATTTATTTCCTTCTTAATGCGTTTGAGCCAATCAGTTGTGTTGTGACAAGGAAGGGTCCAATTTGTAAGTCGCTCTGGATAAGAGCGTCTGCTAAATGACGTAAATGAAAAATGTAAATGTAAATGAAGGGGGGTATACAGATGATAGCCCTATTTGGTAAAAGACCAAGTCCATATTATGGCAAGAACAGCTCAAATAAGCAAAGAGAAACGACAGTCCATCATTACTTTAAGACATGAATGTCAGTTAATCCGGAAAATTTCAAGAACTTTGTAAGTTTCTTCAAGTGCAGTCGAAAAAACTATTTGCGCTATGATGAAACTGGCTCTCATGAGGACTGTCACAGGAAAGGAAGACCCAGAGTTACCTCTGCTGCAGAGGATAAGTTCATTACCAGCCTCAGAAATTGCAGCCCAAATAAATGCTTCACAGAGTTCAAGTAACAGACACATCTCAACATCAACTGTTCAGAGGAGACTGTGTGAATCAGGCCTTCATGGTCGAATTGCTGCAAAGAAACCACTACTAAAGGACACCAATAATAAGAAGAGACTTGCTTGGGCCAAGAAACATGAGCAATGAACATTAGACCGGTGGAAATCTGTCCTTTGGTCTGATGAGTCCAAATTTGAGATTTTTGGTTTCAACTGCTGTCTTTGTGAGACGCAGAGTACGTGAACGGATGATCTCTGCATGTGTGGTTCCTACCGTGAAGCATGGAGGAGGAGGTGTGATGGTGTGGTGGTGCTTTGCTGGTGACACTGTGGTGATTTATTTAGAATTCAAGGCACACTTAACCAGCAAGGCACGCCATCCCATCTGGTTTGCACTTAGTGGGACTATCATTTGTTTTTCAACAGGACAATGAGCCAACACACCTCCAGGCTGTGTAATGGCTATTTGACCAAGAAGGAGAGTAATGCAGTGCTACATCAGATGACCTGGCTTCCACAATCACCTGACCTCAACCCAATTGAGATGGTTTGGGATGAGTTGGACCACAGAGTGAAGGAAAAGCAGCCAACAAGTGCTCACCATTTGTGGGAACTCCTTCAAGACTGTTGGAAAAGCATTCCAGGTGAAGCTGGTTGAGAGAATGCCAAGAGTGTGCAAAGCTGTCATCAAGGCAATGGGTGGCAACTTTGAAGAATCTCAAATATAAAATATATTTTGATTTGTTTAACACTCTTTGGGTTACTACATGTTATTTCATAGTTTTGATGTCTTCACTATTATTCTACAATGTAGAAAATAGTAAAAATAAAGAAAAACCCTGGAATGAGTAGGTGTGTCCAAACTTTTGACTGGTTCTGTAGGTTGAAACTGTAGTTAGGCCACTCAGGAAAATTTAATGTCGTCTTAGTAAGCAACTTCAGTGTAGATTTGGCCTGGTGTTTTAGGTTATTGTCCTGCTGAAACGTGAATTTGTCTCCCAGTGTCTGTTGGAAAGCAGACTGAACCAGGTTTTCCCCTAGGATTTTGCCTTTGCTTATAGGTGTATTTCATTTGTTTTTATCCTGAAAAACTCCCTAGTCCTAGCCGATGACAAGCATACCCATAACATGGTACAGCCACCACCATGCTTGAAAATATGCAGTTTTACTAAGTGATGTGTTGTGTTGGATTTGCCCCAAACATAACGCTTTGTATTCAGGACAAAAAGTTCATTTATTTGCCTTTTTTTTTTGCAGTATTACTTAAGTGCCTTGTTGTTGCAAACAGGATGCATGTTTTGGAAAATGTGTATTCTGTGCAGGCTTCCTTCTTTTCACTCTGTCATTTAGGTTAGTATTGTGGAGTAACTACAATGTTGTTGATCCATGCTCAGTTTTCTCATATCACAACCATTAAACTCTGTAACTGTTTTAAAATCACCATTGGCCTCATGGTGAAATCCCTGAGCAATTTCCTTGCTCTCCGGCAACTGAGTTAGGAAGGACGCCTGTATCTTTGTAGTGACTGGGTGTTTTGATACACCATCCAAAGCCTAATTAATAACTTCACAATGCTCAAAGGGATATTCAGGATCTGCTTTATCTATTTTTTACCCATCTATCAATTGGTGCCTTCTTTGAAAGGCATTGGAAAACTTCCCTAGTCTTTGTGGTTGAATCTGTGCTTGAAATGCACTACTCGATTGAGGGATCTTACAGATAATTGTATGTGTTGGGTTCAGAGATGGGGTAGTCATTGAAAAATCATTTTAACCACCATTACTGAACACGGAATGAGTCCATGCAATTTACAAAGCAATTTGTTAAGCACATTTTTACTCCTGAATCTTATTTAGGCTTGCCATAACAAAGGGGTTGAATACTTATTGACTAAAGACATTTCAGCTTTTCATTTTGTTTTCATTTAAATAAAATTCTACAAACAAAATTCCACTTTGACGTTATGGGGTAATGTGTGTAGATCAGTGGCACACAATCTCTATGTAATCTATTTTAAATTCAGGCTGTAACACAACAAAATGTGGAATAAGTCAAATGGTGTGACCAGGCACTGTGATGGAGCATTATGACCTTGTCAAAAGACTGCATCTAACTGTTCTTCCCAGATCCAAATAAGCATGCATAACATGACTTTATCATGACATGATAGTGTATCATAATGTATGGTGTGGGTTTATTAAATAACTTGGCTCAGGCACTAATGAAAACCCAGTAGAAAAGGACTTTCACTTGAATGATCATTTAAACAGGAGAAGCCAGGTGTAATGAAAATTCAGCTTACCAACGCCAAAGTCCCCCTCCATTTCACAAACGTCATTAGTTATAAATGCTAGGCGCAAAACGTAGGTAGCAAAATTAGAGAGTTTAAAGTTAATGACATGAGAACTGCTATGTGTGAGAAAGTGAGAGAGAGAGACAGAGAGAGCGAGGGAGAGGGAGGAGAGAGAGAGAGAGAGAGAGAGAGAGAGAGAGAGAGAGAGAGAGAGAGAGAGAGAGAGAGAGAGAGAGAGAGAGAGAGAGAGAGAGAGAGAGAGAGAGAGAGAGAGAGAGAGACAGAGTTTCATTCACACTTGACTCATAAAGATTCCATGCAATAAATTAACAAATGCAAATACTCCCCCCCACCATGTGCATATATGCAATCAAAAGGGAAACATACTCACAAGGATAAGCAAGTTGAACAAGACCATCATAAATTTGACAAATGTGAAGCATGCCATTTTAATCTGTAATAAAGAGAAGATAAATTATGCCACTGCTTACATCTCCCTACCGCTCTCTCACACACACACACACACACACACACACACACACACACACACACACACACACACACACACACACACACACACACACACACACACTCACACTCACACACACACTCAATGATCTTCTCAAATGCATATATTATTACATTCTGTTCCCTCTCCCGCCATTCAAAATCACTCGCTGTGAAATGATTGTGCTAACAGTGCATCCTGGTGATGAAAGCTAGTTGAACACAAACAGAAAGAGACCAAAGTAGTCAGTCACAGAGTTAACAGGATCAACAACAGTATCACAGCATTGTATCTTTTTAAACATATGAAACCCACCTGTGTTGTAGAGACTGCCTGTGTGCCTTAAAGAGTTAGACCCAGGAGATGACAGCTACCAGTGTGGCGTGTTTTAGGTCCCAGAGAGATGGCTTTGTTCTCAGGCAGACCAGGGTTCTCTTCAGTACTGCAGAGGAGCCTTTAGAAAGAAACAAGGGATCCAGGTGTGTTATACAGCCAGGTGTTCAGGACAGGTAACTGTGTGCGTGTGTGTGTGTGTTTGGATGGCGTCTCTGAGGGGTGAATGAATGATGGTGTCTGTGATCAGGTATACCAGTACAGGTTGACTTGTACTGCTGTGTCAGTGTGAGGAGGAATACTCTGATGCCCTCAGGGTGGACTGGGTCTGGGTGTGGCCAGGACAGGTACAGGTGACTCTCAGCCAGGTGCCAGGTGACAGATGAACAGACTGAGGGGACTGAGTGCTGTGTGTGTGTGTCTCAGGTGACAGTCTCTTCCTGACCCCTGCAGGTGTAAACACAGTATAGACAGAGAGGGGACACACCGGTACAAGTCTAGTATCACATGTAAGCTATTCTGATGTAACAAATAATCAGTGTATTATATAATCATTACAAACTGTCCAGATTCATAGCCATACATTTACTCCAGGCTGTGAATCTACAGTGTCACCTGTACACCATAGGGTTATATTGCATAATCATCACCACATATTGTGCAGATATTAGTATCCCACTGGGCACAAACTGGTTGAATCAACGTTGTTTCAACGTAATTTGTCAATGTATTGAAATCTATGTGGAAAATACATTGGATTTAAAAAAAGTCAACTGTTGTTTTGAGGGTGAAATTTCAACAACAGAATTGTCATAATTTGTAACCAATTTTCAAAATAGACAAACCTTATATAAAATATGTTGAATTTGTATCCATTATAAAAACAATAAGCTGGGCAACACCTCCTACTGGAGAGTTGATTTAAATATGTTTAATTGTCACATACACCGGATAGGTGCAGTGAAATGTGTTGTTTTACAGGGTCAGCCATAGTAGTACGGCACCCTTGGCGCAAATTAGGGTGAAGTGCCTTGCTTAACAGCACATCGACAGTTTTTACCTTGTCAGCTAGGGTGCTCAAACCAGCAACCTTTCGGTTACTGGCTCAACACTCTAACCACTAGGCTACCTGCTGCCGATAACAAAACAAAAAACTAAGATTTACATTTACATTTACATTTTAGTCATTTAGCAGACGCTCTTATCCAGAGCGACTTACAGTTAGTGAGTGATGATGAGTGAAGATGGCGCTACAGTGGATAGCTGCCATCTTACGGGCTCCTGACAATTATTTTGTGTGTTTTTTTACACTGATCTTAACTGTTTTTGTAAAATAATGTTTCTGCCATCATTTCCTATGACCGAAAACAGCTTCTGGACATCAGAACAGCAGTCACTAACCTCGATTTGGATGAAGATTTCTACTTCAATGAGTCAGCAGCTCTGGATGTTATGCTTACCTCGGACCAGGCCCCGATCCCCGGGACTCGAAAGAGGAAGCAGCAGCGAAAGAGAGGCAAGCAAAGTGGCGTCATGATTAGACTACGTCGGCGAGCATCTAGACCGCCATTGCGCTCTGTTTTGTTGCCGAATGTACAATCACTAGAGAACAAACTGGACAAGCTCCGTTTGAGACTATCCTATCAACGGGGGACCTGAAGAACTGTAATATTCTATGTTTCTCTGAGTCATGGCTGAACAAGGACATGGATAATATACACCTGGCATGGCCAAGACCGGACGGCAGCCTCAGGTAAGCTGAGAGGGGGAGGGGTGTGTCTCTTTGTTAATAACAGCTGGTGCGCAATCTTTAATGTTAAGGAAGCCTCGATTTTTTATTCGCCTGAGTTAGAATACCTCATGATAAGCTGCAGACCATACTATTTACCAAGATAATTTTCATCTATATTTTCTCATAGCTGTCTATTTACCGACACAAACTGGCCACAAACTGGCACTAAGACCTCACTCAACTAACTGAATTGGGCCATAAGCAAACAAGAAAATGCACATCCAGAGGCGGCGCTTCTCGTGGCCGGGGATTTTAATGCAGGGAAACGTCATTTTTACCAGCATGTCACCTGTGCAACTAGAAGCAACAAAACTCTGGATCACCTTTACGCCACACCCAGAAACACATACACGGCTCTCCTTCACCCTCCCATTGGCAAATCTGACCAGAACTCTATCCTCCTGATTCCTGCTTACAAGCAAAAACTCAAACAGGAAGCACCAGTGATGCGCTCAATACGGAATTGGTCTGATGAAGCGGATGCTAAGCTACAGGACTGCTTCGCTAGCACAAACTGGAATATGTTCCGGGATTCCTCCGATAACATTGAGGAGCTTACCATATCAGTCACTGGCTTCTTTAATAAGTGCATTGACTACATCGTCGCCACTGACCGTACATTCATATCCCAACCAAAACCCATGGATTACAGGCAACATCCACACTGAGCTAAAGGCTAGAGCTGCCGCTTTCAAGGAGTGGGACACTAATCAGGACACAAATCCCGTTATGACCTCCGACGAGCCATCAAACAGGCAAAGCGTAAAAACAGGGCTAATATCAAATCCTACTACGCCAGCTTTGACGCTCGTTGGATGTGGCAGGGCTTGCAAACTATCACGGATTACAAAGGGAAACCCAACCGCAAGCTGCCCAGTGATGCGAGCCTACCAGATGAGCTAAATGCCTTCTATGCTCGCTTCGAGGCATGCAACACTGAACCATGTATGAGAGCACCAGCAGTGTGATCTCGCTCTCCATAGCATATGTGAGTAGGACCTTTAAACAGATTAACATTCACAAGGCCGCGAGGCCAGACGGATTACCAAGACGCATACTCAGAGCATGCGCTGACCAGCTGGCGAGTGTCTTCACTGACATTTTCAACCTCTCCATGACCTAGTCTGTAATACCTACGTTTCAAGCAGACCATCATAGTCCATGTGCCCAAGAACGCCAAGGTAACCTGTCTAAATGATCATCGCCCCATAGCACTCACTTTTGTAGCCATGACATTTTTTGAAAGGCGGGCTCACATCAACACCATCATCCCAGACACCCTGGACCCACTCCAATTCGCATACCGCCCCAATAGATCCACAGATTATGCAATCTCTATTGCTCTCCACACTGCCCTCACCCACCTAGATAAGAGGAATACATATGTGAGAATGCTGTTCACTGACTACAGCTCAGCGTTCAACAAATAGTGCCCTACAAGCTAATCACTAATCTCAGGACCCTGGGAGTGAACACCTCCCTTTGCAAATGGATCCTGGTGGTGAGAGTAGGCACCAACACATCAGCCACGCTGACCCTCAACACAGGGGCCCCTCAGGGGTGCGTGCTTAGTCCCCTCCTGTACTCCCTGTTCACCCACGACTGTGTGGCCGAGGGCAACACAATCATTAAGTTTGCTGACGACATGACGGTGGTAAGCCTGATCACCGACAACGATGAGACCGCCTATAGAGAGGAGGTCAGCGACCTGGCAGTGTGTTGCCACGATAACAACCTCTCCTTCACTGTCAGCAAGACAAGGAGCTGATTACAGGAAAATGGGGGGCCGAGCACGCCCCCAAGCAATAAGACTACTAAATAGTTAACCAAATAGCTACCCGGACTATCTGCACTGACCCTCTTCGCACTAACTATTTGACTCATGACATACACTGCTGCTACTGTTAATTATCTATCCTGTTGCCTAGTTACTTTACCCCTACCTATATGTACAGTACATGCTGTATCTACAGTGCCTTCGGAAAGTATTCTGACCCCTTTACTTTTTCCACATTTTGTTAGGTTCCAGCCTTGTTCTAAAATTGATTAAATTGTTTTTTTTCCTAATCAATCTACACACAATACCCAATAATGACAAAGCAAAAACAGGATTTAAATAAGTATTCAGACCCTTTACTCAGTATTTTGTTGAACCTTCTCCCAAGTCTGAGGTCATGAGCATTATGAGCAGGTTTTCATCAAGGATCTCTCTGTACTTTGCTCGGTTAATCTTTGCCTCAATCCTGACTAGTCTCCCATTCCCTGCCGCTAAAAAACATCCCCACAGCATGATGCTGCCACCACCATGCTTCACCGTAGAGATGGTGCCAGGTTTCCTCCAGACATGATGCTTAGCATTCAGGCCAAAGAGTTCAATCTTGTTTTCATCAGACTAGAGAATCTTGCCTTTTAGCAAACACTAAGCGGGCTGTCATGTGCCTGTTTTCGCTTTGTCATTATGGGTTATTGTGTGTAGATTATTGAGGAAATGTTTTTATTTAATCTATTTTAGAATTAGGCTGTAACGTAACAAAATGTGGAAAAAGTCTAGGGGTCTGAATACTTTCCGAAGGCACTGTACCTAAATTACCTCGACTCGGTACGGGTACCCCATGTACACTGAGTGCACAAAACATTAAGAACACCTTCCTAATATTGAGTTGCACAAGGTGTCAAAAGCGTTCCATAGGGATGCTGGCCTATTTTGACTCCAATGCTTCCCACAGTTGTGTCAAGTTGACTGGATGTCCTTTGGGTGGTGGACCATTCTTGATACACACGAGAAACTGTTGCGTGTGAAAAACCCAGTAGCATTGCAGTTCTTCACACAAACCGATGCGCCTGGAACCTACTACCATACCCCGTTCAGAGGCACTTAAATATTTTGTCTTGCCCATTCACCGTCTGAATGGCACACACGCACAATCCATGTCTCAATTGTCTAATTTTTAAAAAGACTCCAAAATACATCCTTCTTTAACCTGTCTCCTCCCCTTCATCTACACTGATTGAAGTGGATTTAACATCAATAAGGGATCATAGATTACACCTGGATTCACCTGGCCAGTCTATGTCATGGAAAGAGCAGGTGTTCTTAATGTTTTGTCCACTCAGTGTATCACCACTCTGTGCAGATATCCGTATAGTACTAGTCTACAGTGTCAACTGTAAGCTATTCTAATGTAACAAATAATGGTTATATTGTACAATTATTACATACTGTGCAGATCCATAACTACTCTAAGTTGCTGATCTAGTGTCACCTGTAGACAATAGGGGTATAGCGTATAATCATCACACACTGTGGGGAATGATATACATACATCTACTCCAGGCTGCTTGTATTTAGTGTTGAGGTTCTATGTCAAACTGACATGATTCTTTGGTTGAATTACCTCCTTGGTTGAATGAATGAATGAATGAATGAATGAATGAATGAATTAACGAGAGGCTGTCCAGATGAATTCAGTCATTTGACGTCTGAACGATCGAGCTGAACATTCCCCAACTGAATGACTTATTTGAAGTGCATTTGAAGTATAGTTGTTGTTTAGTTGCTGTTTTCCTACACAATATTTTGCTTATCTTCAGTGATGATCACGGCTGGTCCTTTGTTCTCCTATGAGCATTGTCCCATGGATGTAAAATACAGTACCACTACCTACCAGTAGAGGGGAGTAGTGTTCTGCAGTGTAGAGTCTGGTGGTCTATCCTCTCTTCAAGCACCAGTGTTGATCGATGTTCCCACCGTAAAGGAATGTACGCGCCTTTCTTTGACATTCAGTTTTCTTGGTGATAAAAGTCAATCCAACAATGAGGAGATGCAGGGATCCAAACCAGCCAAGGATGGCCATTGCTCACATACCTAGGCCTGCTACGCTTGGTCCACGGGTTTGGATTTGGACATGCTCCTCCTGATTTAGGGCTAAGCTTGCAGCACCAGGTGAGGGTAATCAGGTGAATTGTTGAGAAAGGAGATGGATAGTCTGTTGAAACGGATTGGATAGTTGGTTCGAAAATAATGAGGAATTTCGATGAGAATTTCTCTTCAGTAAGTAGTCTAGTCCCAGTAAGCAGAAGCACTCCACTGGTCTTCATAGTCCATCAGGAGGAGGATCTGAAAAGATCTGTAGAATGTTTGTCCCTCACAGCATTATGGTGGTGGGCACAGCCGCAGGAAGTAGTGGTGCTGAGGGTGCTGCAGCACCCCCTGATAAAAACAAATAAAATAAAATAAATATATATATATATACACGTGTGTGTGTGTGTATGTATATATGTGTGTATATATATATATATATGTATGTGTATATATATGTGTGTGTGTATACAGTGAGGGAAAAAAGTATTTGATCCCCTGCTGATTTTGTACGTTTGCCCACTGACAAAGAAATGATCAGTCTATAATTTTAATGATAGGTTTATTTGAACATTGAGAGACAGAATAACAACAAAAAAATCCTGAAAAATGCATGTCAAAAATTTTATAAATTGAAGAGAGTGCTCCTAATCTCACCTTGTTACCTGTATAAAAGACACCTGTCCACAGAAGCAATCAATCAATCAGATTCCAAACTCTCCACCATGGCCAAGACCAACGAGCTCTCCAAGGATGTCAGGAACAAGATTGTAGACCTACACAAGGCTGGAATGGGCTACAAGACCATCGCCAAGCAGCTTGGTGAGAAGGTGACAACAGTTGGTGCGATTATTCGCAAATGGAAGAAACACAAAATAACTGTCAATCTCCCTCGGCCTGGGGCTCCATGCAAGATCTCACCTCGTGGAGTTGCAATGATCATGAGAACGGTGAGGAATCAGCCCAGAACTACGCAGGAGGATCTTGTCAATGATCTCAAGGCAGCTGGGACCATAGTCACCAAGAAAACAATTGGTAACACACTACGCCGTGAAGGACTGAAATCCTGCAAGAAAGTACAAATACATGCCCGTCTGAAGTTTGCCAATGAACATCTGAATGATTTAGAGGAGAACTGGGTGGAAGTGTTGTGGTCTAATGAGACCAAAATGGAGCTCTTTGGCATCAACTCAACTCGCCGTGTTTGGAGGAGGAGAAATGCTGCCTATGACCCCAAGAACACCATCCCCACCGTCAAACATGGAGGTGGAAACATTATGCTTTGGGGGTGTTTTTCTGCTAAGGGGACAGGACAACTTCACTGCATCAAAGGGACGATGGACGGGGCCATGTACCGTCAAATCTTGGGTGAGAACCTCCTTCCCTCAGCCAGGGCATTGAAAATGGGTCGTGGATGGGTATTCCAGCATGACAATGAACCAAAACACACGGCCAAGGCAACAAAGGAGTGGCTCAAGAAGAAGCACATTAAGGTCCTGGAGTGGCCTAGCCAGTCTCCAGACCTTAATCCCATAGACAATCTGTGGAGGGAGCTGAAGGTTCGAGTTGCCAAACGTCAGCCTCGAAACCTTATTGACTTGGAGAAGATCTGCAAAGAGGAGTGGGACAAAATCCCTCCTGAGATGTGTGCAAACCTGGTGGCCAACTACAAGAAACATCTGTTGATTGCCAACAAGGGTTTTGCCACCAAGTACTAAGTCATGTTTTGCAGAGGGGTCAAATTTTTATTTCCCACATTAAAATGCAAATCAATTTATAACATTTTTGACATGCGTTTTTCTGGATTTTTTTGTTGTTATTCTGTCTCTCACTGTTCAAATAAACCTACCATAAAAATTATAGACTGATCATTTCTTTGTCAGTGGGCAAACGTACAAAATCAGCAGGGGATCAAATACTTTTTTCCCTCACTGTATATCGACATAACCTGAAAGGCCGCTCAGCAAGGAAGAAGCCACTGCTCCAAAACCGCCATATAAAAGACAGACTACGGTTTGCAACTCTACATGTGGACAAAGATGGTACTTTTTGGAGAAATGTCCTCTGGTCTGATGAAACAAAAATATAACTGTTTGGCCATAATGACCATCGTTATGTTTGGAGGAAAAAGAGGGATGCATTGCAAGCCGAAGAACACCATCCCAACCGTGAAGCACGGGGGTGGCAGCATCATGCTGTGGGGGTGCTTTGTGGATATATTGAAGCAACATCTCAAGACATCAGTCAGGAAGTTAAAGCTTGGTCGCAAATGGGTCTTCCAAATGGACAATGACCCCAAGCATACTTCCAAAGTTGTGGCAAAATGGTTTAAGGACAACAAAGTCAAGGTATTGGAGTGGCCATCACAAAGCCCTGACCTCAATCCTATAGAACATTTGTGGGCAGAACTGAAAAAGCGTGTGCAAGCAAGGAGGCCTACAAACCTGACTCAGTTACACCAGCTCTGTCAGGAGGAATGGGCCAAAATTCACCCAACTTATTGTGGGAAGCTTGTGGAAGGCTACCCGAAACGTTTGACCCAAGTTAAACAATTTAAAGGCAATGCTACCAAATACTAATTGAGTATATGTAAACTTCTGACCCACTGGGAATGTGATGAAAGAAAGAAAAAGCTGAAATAAATCATTCTCTCTACTATATATTTCACATTATTAAAATGAAGTGGTGATCATAACTGACCTAAAACAGGGATTTTTTACTAGGATAAAATGTCAGAAATGGTGAAAACTGAGTTTAAATGTATTTGGCTAAGGTGTATGGAAACTTCAGACTTCAACTGTATATATATATATATATATATATATATATATATATATATATATATATATCTGTACCCTACTCGTGTTTCAGAATTACGCCTCACCAAAGGGAAGCATCAGGGAGTTTTTTGTTGTTGTTGGTGACGTCGGGTCTGTGTGTGGATATATATTGTTTTTTCTCCTTTATTAGTCCTGAGAAAAATACTCCTCAGCTACTACCCCCACCCCCATCTGTCTCTCTATCTACTCTCGCTGTTCTCTCTCTCTCTCTCTCTCTCTCTCTCTCTCTCTCTCTCTCGCTGTCTCTCTCTCTCTCTCTCTCTCTCTCTCTCTCTCTCTCTCTCTCTCTCTCTCTCTCTCGCTGTCTCTCTCTCTCTCTCTCTCTCTCTCTCTCTCTCTCTGTTTTTCTCTTTCTCTTCTCTTATCAGCAGTGTTTTTTAGATTCCCTGCACATTTCTGGAGGTGGAGAGGCACGAAAGACCCGCAGGCAGTAAAAATCTCAGTGAAAAATGACGTGCCACCCAATGCCACCTTGCTGGAGTTAAAAACATATCCGATCGAGCCTTCTCCTTAATATCACTTTAATGGTCCTTTTGTGAGTTATGACAATCTCACCAATACCCTCATTAATCCCACACTCCTCAATCTCAGCAAGAAGAGCACCTGTCAGACTTCCTTAGCTATTAAACCAGTTAATAATCTCAGCTGCATAGATAGCATACTACTGACCGTGCGGTAATGATTAGAGGAGGGCTTTTTCATCACGGTGGCAGTTGGCGGCGGACGACGGGACGTGATGGGCTGGCGAGATCTACCGGGGGTTTCAGCGTATGGAGAGCGTAAAACACGGGTGCCTTAATGAGATGGACCAGATTGAGAATTATCTCTGGCTCTCCAGGGTAATGGGGACGGGAAAATACATCTCGGCTCTACCGTTAATGGCTACCGCTGCAGCTAACGCTAAGTGGACCTGCACCACCAGAGGGCCTGTTGTCATTAGCCCATATCTCCCAGGAATGGAAATGTTTTTAATGGTGTAGCCTATGAGAGGGAAGGAAGGGGGTAAGTTATGGTTGACCTCATGAATTATAAGACACTGGAAGTGGCCTAGTTTCACCTAACGAGAAGCGACCAATTAGAGGTTGGGGTGAAACAATAATGTGGTGATGTGGTGGTATCATGACCCCCGTACGTCCAGGTCTAGTCGTCTCTGCTGGTGATGTGGTGGTATCATGACCCCCGTACGTCCAGGTCTAGTCGTCTCTGCTGGTGATGTGGTGGTATCATGACCCCCGTACGTCCAGGTCTAGTCGTCTCTGCTGGTGATGTGGTGGTATCATGACCCCCGTACGTCCAGGTCTAGTCGGCTCTGCTGGTGATGTGGTGGTATCATGACCCCCGTACGTCCAGGTCTAGTCGTCTCTGCTGGTGATGTGGTGGTATCATGACCCCCGTACGTCCAGGTCTAGTCGGCTCTGCTGGTGATGTGGTGGTATCATGACCCCCGTACGTCCAGGTCTAGTCGTCTCTGCTGGTGATGTGGTGGTATCATGACCCCGTACGTCCAGGTCTAGTCGTCTCTGCTGGTGATGGGGTGGTATCATGACCCCGTACGTCCAGGTCTAGTCGGCTCTGCTGGTGATGGGGTGGTATCATGACCCCGTACGTCCAGGTCTAGTCGTCTCTGCTGGTGATGTGGTGGTATCATGACCCCGTACGTCCAGGTCTAGTCGTCTCTGCTGGTGATGTGGTGGTATCATGACCCCCGTACGTCCAGGTCTAGTCGTCTCTGCTGGTGATGTGGTGGTTTCATGACCCCCGTACGTCCAGGTCTAGTCGTCTCTGCTGGTGATGTGGTGGTATCATGACCCCCGTACGTCCAGGTCTAGTCGGCTCTGCTAGGTGTCAGGGGGTATTGAATTACACCTTGGTTTTTCACTAGGAGAAAAGAAATGGAACAGTACCATCAAGAAAAAAATTATAATCTAATTCCGACATGGGCAATTCCACGATAACAGAGTGACACTGAGACTCTAAATGTTTATGTCAAACAAAAAACAAAGTTAAACAAACCATACAACTCTATGTACAATGACTACTTGTATCAATTTCCACAGAACATCTGTACAAAAACACATTCAGTTGAAGAGAAGTGCAGATGCAGCACCAACAGCACAAATCGTCATTCTGTTACCTGCACTGTTCTCCAAATAAATACAGTTGAAGTTGGAAGTTTACATACACCAGTATCTGTGTGTGTTCATAGGTACATCAGTATCTGTGTGTGTGTGTGTTCATATGTACATCAGTATCTGTGTGTGTGTGTTCATATGTACATCAGTGTCTGTGTGTGTGTGTGTTCATACAGTTGGTCGGAAGTTTACATACACCTTAGCCAAATACATTTAAACTCAGTTTTTCACAATTCCTGACATTCTATCCTAGTAAAAATGCCCTGTCTTAGGTCAGTTAGGATCACCACTTTCTTTTAAGAATGTGAAATGTCAGAATAATAGTAGAGAGAATGATTTATTTCAGCTTTTATTTATTTCATCACATTCCCAGTGGGTCAGTTACATAAACTCAATTAGTATTTGGTAACATTGTCTTTAAATTGTTTAACTTGGGTCAAACGTTTCGGGTAGCCTTCCACAAGCTTCCCACAATAAGTTTGGTGAATTTTGGCCCATTCCTCCTGACAGAGCTGGTGTAACTGAGTCAGGTTTGTAGGCCTCCTTGCTCGCACACGATTTTTCAGTTCTGGCCACACATTTTATATAGGATTGAGGTCAGGGCTTTGTGATGGCCACTCCAGTACCTTGACTTTGTTGTCCTTAAGCCATTTTGCCACAACTTTGGAAGTATGCTTGGGGTCATTGTCCATTTGGAAGACCCATTTACGACCAAGCTTTAACTTCCTGACTGATGCCTTGAGATGTTGCTTCAATATATCCACATAATTGTCCTTCCTCATGATGCCATCTATTTTGTGAAGTGCACCAGTCCCTCCTGCAGCAATGCACTCCCACAGCATGATGCTGCCACCCCTGTGCTTCACGGTTGCGATGGTGTTCTTCGGCTTGCAATGCATCCCCCTTTTTCCTCCAAACATAACGATGGCCATTATGGCCAAACAGTTCTATTTTTGTTTCATCAGACCAGAGGACATTTCTCCAAAAAGTACGATCTTTGTCCCCATGTGCAGTTGCAAACCGTAGTCTGGCTTTTTAATGGCGGTTTTGGAGCAGTGGCTTCTGCCTTGCTGAGCGGCCTTTCAGGTTATGTCGATATAGGACTCGTTTTACTGTGGATATAGATACTTTTGTACCTGTTTCCTCCAGCATCTTCACAAGGTCCTTTGCTGTTGTTCTGGGATTTATTTGCACTTTTCACACCAAAGTACGTTCATCTCTAGGAGACAGAACGCGTCTCCTTCCTGAGCGGTATGACAGCTGCGTGGTCCCATGGTGTTTATACTTGCGTACTATTGTTTGTACAGATGAACGTGGTACCTTCAGGCATTTGGAAATTGCTCCAAAGGATGAACCAGACTTGTGGAGGTCAATTTCTTTCTTCTGAGGTATTGGCTGATTTCTTTTGATTTTCCCACGATGTCAAGCAAAGAGGCACTGAGTTTGAAGGTAGGCCTTGATATACATCCACAGGTACACCTCCAATTGACTCAAATGATGTCAATTAGCCTATCAGAAGCTTCTAAAGCCATGACACCATTTTCTGGAATTTTCCAAGCTGTTTAAAGGCACAGTCAACTTAGTGCATGTACACTTCTGACCCACTGGAATTGTGATACAGTGAATTACTTGTGTCATGCACAAAGTAGATGTCCTAACCGACTTGCCAAAACTATAGTTTGTTAACAAGAAATTTGTGGAGTGGTTGAAAAACAAGTTTTAATGACTCCAACCTAAGTGTATTTAAACTTCCGACTTCAACTGTATATATATATTTTTTCATTTTCAGTGGAAATATGTTTTTGTAAAATGTTCAGTGGAAATTGTTAAAAGTAGTCCTTGTGCATAGAGTTGTATGGTTTGGTTAACTTTGCAATCATCATTTTTAGTTTGAGATACATTTTAAAGTGACAAATCTGAGTCTCACAGTCACTCTGTTTCTGTGGAATAGACCACATCCAATATTTCTTCCTGCATGAGACAGTCATAATCAGTAGTTCCAATCCATCTGCATTAACCTCTCGTTCTTGTCTACTCAATGTGGAAGATATTGAAAGAGCACAATTCAATGAGCCTAGCTCAGTCCTATTATCGTTCATAATCCATTAGGCCTATACATTATGCCTAAACATTTGTAATTGATGGCCCTTCCTCCAGTGAAGGTTTAAAGTGGAGCTCTACTACTGTGACCTCTATTGTCTCCCAACTCTTTCATTTATCACACACATGAGATAATGCTTATTAATTCACAGCAATCCATTAGGCCATAGGAAGCTGGCTCTATAAATCAACACAAAGGGCTCTCTAATTGACTCACACACAAAGGGAAAGCTGTTTATGACAGAGAGGGGAGGAGAGGAGAAGGAGAAAGAGAGAAAGAGAGAGCGAGAGAAGAAGAGGGTATACCACTATATCACTGGACAAAGAGGAAGAGGAAGAAGAGAGGGAGGAAGAGCAGAGGAATGCGATGCAAGAAGGATCTATATGAAAAGGCTGAGAATTCTGAGAGGAGAGTGTAGTGTAGCGAATTAGAGCGGAAAGCAAGCAGAGGAGAGAGCAGAGAGCGAGGAGAGAGCAGAGGAGAGAGCAGTGAGAGAGGAGAGAGCGAGCAGAGGATAGAGCAGTGAGAGAGGAGAGAGCGAGCAGAGGAGAGAGCAGTGAGAGAGGAGAGAGCGAGCAGAGGAGAGAGCAGTGAGAGAGGAGAGAGCGAGCAGAGGAGAGAGTGAGGAGAGAGCAGAGGAGAGAGCGAGCGGAGAGCAGAGACCGAGCGGAGGAGAGAGTGAGGAGAGAGCAGAGGAGAGAGCGAGCGGAGGAGAGAGCGAGCGGAGAGCAGCCTCTGGCCTGTGTGTGTCCTTTGTTCTGTGACTGATGACATGGTGTGGTATGACATGCGTTGGTTATGAGCCTTATGGCCATACATATTATTTCACCTACGGCCCCTGGGTCTGTGTGGGGTAGCAGAGGGGGAAGTGGGAATTCTCCCAGGACCCTTAGCAGGCTGGCTAATTAGCTAAAAGAGGCCTCTTTGTATGCTACCTTTCTCTCCTTTCTCTTGCTCTGTTTCTCTCGCTCATTCTCCATCCCTCTGTTAATCTCTCTCTCTCTCTCTCCAGCCCTCCCTGTCCCTACATCCCTCTCTCCATTTTTCATTCTCCATCCCTCTCTCCATCTATCTATGTGGCAGTAATTGCGTTTCATATTCTGATAATTAGAGTAACTCAAGCCTAATACTGTATGATTGCTCCAAATGCCAGTTAACCTTAACAGATTACTGTTCACTAACGCTGTGAACACAGAAACACCAATTCCCCCTGTGGTTAAAAGCCTTCATTTAAGCCACATCATCTGTTAAGAATGTCTTTACTATCTCTCTCTCTCTCTCTCTCTCTCTCTCTCTCTCTCTCTCTCTCTCTCTCTCTCTCTCTCTCTCTCTCTCTCTCTCTCTCTCTCTCTCTCTCTCTCTCTCTCTCTCTCTCTCTCTCTCTCTCTCTCTCTCTCTCTCTCTCCATTCAATTCAAATTGCTTTATTGGCATGACGTAACCATACAATGAACAATAACAATGGCATAGAGGACATGTGCAGGTTAGTTGGTCTGTCAGACTCGCTCTCTCGCTGTCTCTCTCTCTGCTCCTCCACATCTGTCTAACGCGCTCCCCCTCTCACCTGAGGAAATGTTAAGTATGGGCCCAGGGCCCGCTAACTCTGCCATACCTCATAGTGATGGGCAGAGCCCAGGGAGGAGTACTATGGGCAACCACATCATCCCTCCCTCCCTCCCTCTCTTCCCCTTTCCTGTTTTTATCTCGCCCCCTGAAAGAGCAATTCTCTTCCTTCATTTGATCAGGCATGCAAAGCGCCTCATCGAACCATTATGGACAGTGACTCACTCTGACTTGTGAAAGGTTAATGTGTTGGATGATTGTAAAATTGTTTGGCTATTTCAAGGCACTGAGAAAGGGATAACTCAACTGTAAAATTTGATCAGCTTTGAAACCGTAGATTTCCCACCCCTTCTCCTCCATCCCAGTCCTTCTCCTCCATCCCACTCCTTCTCCTCCATCCCACCCCTTCTCCTCCATCCCACCCCTTCTCCTCCATCCCACCCCTTCTCCTCCATCCCACCCCTTCTCCTCCATCCCACTCCTTCTCCTCCATCCCACTCCTTCTCCTCCATCCCACCCCTTCTCCTCCATCCCACCCCTTCTCCTCCATCCACCATTCTCTACCTCCCTCTATCATTCTAATCTTCCTCTCTTTCTTCCTGCCCCCTTAGTCATTGTCTGTCTCTCCCTCTCTCTCCCGCTTTCACTCTTTCTCTACTTATCCGTCTCTCCCTGCCTGTCTTTTAACCATGGGTTCAGAGGTGAAGGGGCTAATCTCATCCACGTGGCATCCAGTGGTGCTTTCTGGGAACTGGCCTGCCTCCACCCATATCCCGGAGCACAATGTACTGTGCATCTATCCATCCATATGGAGCAACGTTACTTAACTTTACAGTTCAAAGACACCCTCCCTCACTCACACATGGTTATTGTTAAGCAGGGCAACGCAAAATAGATCCCCATGTCACCTTGTATCAGAGAATGACCCCTCAGAACAGCTTTGAACATTGTAGAATTATAGTAGGGGTTTCTGTACGTCTTGTCCTCTTTAAAATACTGAACAGCTACTGTGTTTAAAACCTGCATTTATGAAACAGTTTGGATAATGGCTTTTGATTGGTGGCTCTGGAGGGGTAGCTGTCACATCGGAGACACAAACGGCACCCTATTCCCTATATAGTACATAGGGCTCTGGTCAAAAGTAGTGGACAAATAGGAAATAGGATGCCATTTGCGACTAACCACTGTGTGACAGTGATAAGTGCAGTAACAGAGTGATCATTAAGAGTGATTTGCTCACATGCTGTTGGAGGTGATGGGAGCTGATGTCACAGTGTGTGACAGTGAATGACAGTAAGAGCCAGGCAGAGGGCCTCCGAGACAATGGTGTCTATCAAGTCATGAGGATCGCATCAGATGGAGGGGGGAGGATGTATGACGTATTCTAAGCAAGTTTTCATCCTGTGTTGCTGTGTGAATGTGCGTGGATTGTGTGTCTGTGCTGCGTGAAGCTTGCACTCAGCACATTATGCACCTCAGTATTTGTGTGTTTTCTGTTTTGTGTGAAGTATTGAGTGTTTTGTGTATCCTCTCCTGTAGAAAATGACATTGTAGGTCATATTGATATAGGAGGTTTATGAATGTGTATGCAACCCTAACCCTGGGGGCAGAAGCAGCCATCACTGGCCCCCCTCTGCTCTGCTGTTGTCTGAGTGGAGTTACAGAGACCAGGGAGGGAGGCAGGAGACCCCAGAGAGTAATCACCGCACCACCGAGCACAGCAGAGCCCCGCAGAGCACCGCGCGGCACGGCACGGCATGGCACAGCATCACACACAGGGACTAGATGACATTCAACTCTAACAGACGTGTGGATATTTGCACATTTGGTATATCCACACACACACACAGCTATGTTTTACTATACTTGTGAGGACTTTTTGGGGACCTACAATTGATTCCTATTCAAAAGCCTATTTTCCCTGACACCTTAACCTTCACCCCTAACTCCTAACCCCTAACCCTAATTCTAACCCTAACCCTAAACCTAACCCCTAACCCTAATTCTAACCCTAAACCTAACCCCTAACCCTAATTCTAACCCTAAACCTAACCCCTAACCCTAATTCTAACCCTAACCCTAAACCTAACCCCTAACCCTAATTCTAACCCTAACCCTAATCCTAACCCCTAACCCTAACCCTAATTCTAACCCTAACCCTAAACCTAACCCCTAACCCTAATTCTAACCCTAAACATAACCCCTAACCCTAATTCTAACCCTAAACCTAACCCCTAACCCTAATTCTAAGACTAACCCTAAACCTAACCCCTAACCCTAATTCTAACCCTAACCCTAAACATAACCCCTAACCCTAATTCTAACCCTAAACCTAAACCCTAATTCTAAAACTTACCCTAAACCTAACCCTAAGCCTTGCCCCTACGCGGAAATAGCCTTTTTACAAGTGAAGACCGGCAGAATGTCCTCACTTCTCAGAATTTTAGTTGATTTACTATTCTTGTGAGGACTTCTGGTACTAACAAGTATAGTAAAATGTGTACACACACACACTTTCATAAGTACAAACTCAATGGCACATAAAGGCAAAGAGGACACACGCACATGTACACACTCATACACACGTTTACACACCACACACACACACACACACACACATACATACACACAAACACACACACGCTGTGACTATGGTTCTGTCCAGAGGCTCTCCCTTTGATAATTCACTGGGGATGAAGCCACAACAAAGGGAGACGAGAGCTGTAACTAGACTCCACTGGCGCCTGCTTACTTACAACCACTAACGCTGGCCAGCAGTAACCAACCAACTGCCATCTCACTGGGGAGTATATAAGTCTATAATATATATATGTATAATTTATTGGACATACAGAGCTGGTTGTCATACAGTATATATATATACCCGTCATATATCAAGCCATAGTTGAAATATGAGTGCCATAAAAGGGATGCAGATGCATGGGAGAAGAAAATCGAGTGACGTGACGCGAAGTCTTTGATAGCAGGAGGAGAAAGAGAGAAGCAGAGAGAGTGAGATTGACAGAGAGAGGGAGAGAGAGTTGGCTTGGCGGTGACAGTTCGCTTCTTTGTCTCTCTCTCCCTCTCATTCCTCAATCTTTCCCCATCTCTCTCTCTCTTTCTCTTTCGCTCTCTCTCTCACTCTCTTTCTCTCTCTCGCTCTCTCGCTTTCTCTCTCTCTCTCTCTCGCTCTCTTTCACTCTCTTTCTCGCTCTCTCTTGCTCTTTCTTTCTCTCTATCTCTCTCACTCTCTCTGTCTCTCTCTCTCGCTCTCTCTCTCTCCCTCCCTCCCTCTCTCCTTAGTCTTTCTATGGCTCTGTCCTTGCAGCTTTGTCTTGGCTCACCCTCTCAATGATAATTCCCTCATAGGAACGTCTCTGTACAGCTCTGTAACTCTTAACTCAACAGATGGGCGGACGCCTCATTAACTTTAATATGTCCAACATCAATTAGACAGGAGGTAATTGGGAAACCGTGGAGGTGGTTGCAAGGTAGCGTGGCTGTATACGAACACACACGCAACCGCGTATACACACACACATACACACACATGCACAAGCACACACACATGGTCGCATACGAAAGCCCCTGTGGTAATGAATGGGTGTCATCAAGCCCACAAGGGATGGCAGTGCCAAGGCATGACAGAGAGATGAAGTGGTGGAGATGAGGGAGGGAGGGAGGGAGGAGAGGGGGTAGGGTTGCCTCTTCTCTGGCATAATTTCTCTCCCGTCAGTGTCTTCAGATGATCTTGATGGGTTACCGTGCAGCAGAGAGGAAATGACCTGTGTTATAGCAGCCTACCTTGATGGGTTACCGTGCAGCAGAGAGGGGATGACCTGTGTTATAGCAGCCTACCTTGATGGGTTACCGTGCAGCAGAGAGGGGATGACCTGTGTTATAGCAGCCTACCTTGATGGGTTACCGTGCAGCAGAGAGGGGATGACCTGTGTTATAGCAGCCTACCTTGATGGGTTACCGTGCAGCAGAGAGGGGGTGACCTGTGTTATAGCAGCCTACCTTGATGGGTTACCGTGCAGCAGAGAGGGGGTGACCTGTGTTATAGCAGCCTACCTTGATGGGTTACCGTGCAGCAGAGAGGAAATGACCTGTCTTATAGCAGCCTACCTTGATGGGTTACCGTGCAGCAGAGAGGGGATTGACCTGTGTTATAGCAGCCTAGCTTGATGGGTTACCATGCAGCAGAGAGGGCATGACCTGTGTTATAGCAGCCTACCTTGATGGGTTACCGTGCAGCAGAGAGGAGATGACCTGTTTTATAGCAGCCTAGCTTGATGGGTTACCATGCAGCAGAGAGGGGATGACCTGTGTTATAGCCTACATCTCTCTCAGCCTTCCCTCTATTCCTTTCCTATCCTCCATGTCTTCTCCCTCTCCCATAAAAATACATCTCTTTCACCTGTTTTCTTTTCCTCTGTTCTTCCCTCGCTTTCCCTTCACTACTTCATTACTTCTTTATTTTTTTATTATTATTATTATTTATTTTTTTAGGGGGTAGATCAGCTTTAATATTGCAGATAGATTGTGGCTTCTATCAATGTAATTGTCTGCATCATTTCCAATCCCCCATATATATTTTTTGCTTCTTTATGACCTTTCTTGTAGCTGTGAGAGATGAGTGTCCTCCTGGCTCTGCTTGGTGTGTGCGTGTGCGTGTGCGTGTGTGCGTGTGCGTGTATGTCCACACACACACGCCTATGTATGTATTCATTTGGAGACGGCTATCCATGTATCTGTCAGGTGGCGCTGCTGACTCAGCCCATCACACGCCGTGTGTCTTCCTCTGAGCAGATGCATCTGCCAGCCGGGCCAAGGTATATGTTCTATTACTAACAGACACAACATACGCCTCATTATCCAGATGAATGGCTTACTGCAGCACATAACTAGCCTAGAGGAGGGAGGGTGGATGTGTGGGTGTTTGTGTTTGTGTGTGTGTGTGTGTGTGTGTGTGTGTGTGCGCGCGTGCGTGTGTGCGTGTGTGTGTGTGTGTGTGTGTGTGTGCGTGCGTGCGTGTGTGTGTGTGCGTGTGTAAAGGGCAATATGCTACTCCAGGCTGTCGTTCCAAGCTGTTTTGTTGTCTACGGCATTAAACCCAACGCTTTGTTTCAGCCTGCTCTGCAGATTTAGGAGGATATTGAGAACGTGGTCCCCCCTAAACAAAGCACATCTGGGCCCGGTTTCCCAAAAATGTCTTAAGGCTCAGGTTTATCGTTAGAACCTTCGTAGGAGCATCGTTAAATCTCCTAGCTGTTTCTCCAAACAATCTCTAGTAAAATTGCACTTGAAAACTCGTTATTTACAGAATGCCTCAGACCACTTAGAACAGCTAAGTGCGTCGTTAGATGCTTTTTTGCCCTTCCGCATCACTTTATAAACAGAAGATCTCCGCTAAACATATAATCAAGCTGTTTATCTGTCTCTCTATGACCGCTGATCATTTGGGAATGACGTTGACTACAAATACAAAGTTGCCAATGCCTTTGCAATTGAAAAAGCGATGGATAAAGAGATGTTTAAAATGAAAAGCGAGATGACTGCATTAAAAAAATATATACAGTAAGCCTATAGTCTACATAGGCCTATATATTGAAATCATGTTGAAATAAATGTCATGTTCAGTCATTTGAGTTCTATTTGTAGGCTACATTTTTGCCTCAATATATTTCATGATGTGTATCAACATGTGCTCAATGATGTGCCAAATGAATCTGTGATTGAGTGCATTATTATAGGGTAAGTATTAGAATAAGCCGCCTCAATATTCACGGCTATTAGGTGATTATATCTCTCTGTGGGCTGACCCATCGTCACTATTTGTCATGAGCCCTCTCACTCCACCGGGTTACCACCTTAATTTGTTTCCACTATCTTCCACTCTGCTCACCTCCCTCTCTCTACTCAGCCTAACTAGCTCCACCTGTCCCTGCTCTGCTCGGCTCTAATTACTCTGCCAGCTGCGCTGCATTACCCACTAACCTCTCCCAGTATTTAAGGCCCTGTCTTTCAGCTCTCCGGTGTCAGATCGTCTGCAAAGCTCACACCCGGAACCTGTTTGCTCGCGCTTCTGGCTCACCCTGGTTTTGTGACCCCCGGACCTGCCTGTTTTTTGGATACTCTTCTGCCTCAGGAGATCCAGACCTGCTTCTGCCATTACGACTCCTGACTACTCTTCAATCCCGGTAACTCTGACCAGCCTTCTGCCTTGCTACTACGTATTTTGGATTTCCCTTGAACTGTACTGCTGCCTGGTTTCATTCCGCCCTGTTGTGTCTGTGTCTCCCCCCAGGACTTCTGGACCACCCACCACCGGCTTCATAGGACGCATCGCTGCCACTGGGGGGCACAGACCCAGCGCATTGGACGGGATCCCTGTTACCCCTGGAGCCTTCATTCACTCCCTACTTCCCTTTTCCCTTAAGTTTAATAAACTTTCTGGTGTGACGCAATTGTGGTCCCCTGGTCGTCTGTCTGAATCGTGACAGTACGATCTGACCATTATGGACTCAGCGCACACTTTCCCGACATGGAAACCGATGAGCATGAGCAGCAGTTCCAGCAGCAGCAACAACAACTTCGCCATGATCATTCAACTCCTCACCAACCTTACCCCAGCCAGTCTGCCCACCAGCCCAGCCCCCGAGTTACCTGCCCCGGTCATTGCAGCCGCTGCTCGGAACCCAAGATTGGAAACCCCGAGCGGTTCAACGGCGATTCAACCCAGGTCCGGCCATTCCTGACTAGCTGCCGACTTCAGTTCTCCTTGCAGCCAAGGACCTTCGCCACGGAGGGGGCTAAAGTTGGGTATGCCATCACTCACCTGACGGGCCGAGCTCGACTCTGGGGAACAGCAGAGTTCGAACGTCAAACCCCCGCATGTGCAACCTTCGACCTGTTTGCTGAGGAGATGCTGAAGGTGTTTGACCTGGATTCACCCACCGCAGAGGCGTCTCGTGAACTGTTCAGTATTCGACAAGGCAGACGTACAGTCGCAGACCATTCCATCGACTTCCGAACCCTGGCTAGACGAAGTTCTTGGAACACACCATCGTTGGTGGACGCGTTCTTCCATAGTTTGGCTGACTATATCAAGGACGAGTTGGTCTCCCATGAACTGCCTTCCACTCTTGATGAAGCCATCGCACTGACTGTCAGGATCGACAGAAGGATACAGACCCGTCGTCGTGAGAGGGGGCGCCAAGGTCCACCTACTACCGGCATTCGGAGAGATCCGACTGGGCTCCTGTCATCTACTGCCACTCACCCAGGTCAGCTTGATCAGTCTGAGCCTATGGAGATTGGGCGAGCCTCCCTCACTCCTGCAGAGCGCCAGCGCCGCTTCACCTCAAACCTCTGCCTCTATTGTGGAGGTGATGGACATCGTGTGGTAACCTGCCCTTTAAAGGGCCGAAGCTCACCGGGCGTAGGGGGAGTCCGGTTGAGTTCAATGACCATCCAGTCCTCCGACCGCAAACCCCTGCTGCAAGTTCACCTCCGCCTCTCTGACTCAACTCACACCCTGGCTGCTCTGGTGGATTCTGGCGCCGAAGCCAACATAATGGACATCAAGCTGGCACGCCAACTGGGACTGGAGAACCTCCGTTTGACACCTCCTATTCCTGCCCGGGCACTGGACGGACACTTACTCGGATCGGTCACTCATGTCACGGCCCCGGTCTCGATGGGTCTGTCCGGAAACCATCAAGAAACTATCCAGTTTCACCTGCTCCCCTCTCCAGGCCAACCCCTCATCCTGGGTTACCCATGGCTCCGCCCGGCACAACCCTCAGCTCGACTGGGTGACCGGGGTGATCAGGGAGTGGGGAGAGGACTGCCACCGAACCTGCCTGCTTGCTGCCGCACTACCCCCTCGGCCAGTACCTACTAACTCCGCTCCTGACCTCTCCAATGTCCCAGAATGCTACCATGGTCTCAGAGAGGTGTTTAACAAAGCAAGAGCCACATCTCTGCCCCCTCACCGACCGTACGACTGTGCCATCGACCTCCTCCCTGGAACAGCTCCTCCAAGGGGTCGTCTTTATTCGTTGTCTGCTCCTGAAAGAAAGTCCATGGAGGACTACATCAATGGCTCTCTGTCCGCAGGATTAATCCGTTCATCTTCATCTCCTGCTGGTGCTGGCTTCTTCTTTGTGGGGGAAGAAGGACGGATCTCTTCGCCCCTGCATCGACTACAGGGGACTCAACGACATCACAGTGAAAAACCGTTACCCTCTGCCTCTGCTCACCTCTGCTTTTGAGTTGCTCCAGGGAGCCACTGTTTTTACCAAGTTGGATCTCAGAAACGCTTACCACCTAGTGCGGATCCGGGAGGGAGATGAATGGAAAACCGCATTCAATACACCAACAGGCCACTACGAGTATCTGGTTATGCCTTTTGGCCTCACCAATGCTCCTGCTGTGTTCCAGGCTCTAGTGAATGATGTACTGCGGGACATGTTAAACAAGTTTGTCTTCGTTTACCTGGATGACATCTTAATTTACTCCAGAAACCTGTCTGAACACACCCGCCATGTCCAGCAAGTCCTTCATCGTCTTCTGGAGAATTCCCTCTACGCCAAGGCAGAGAAATGTGAGTTTCACGTCAAGACAGTGGCCTTCCTGGGGTACATAGTGGCAGAAGGAAGTATCCAAATGGATCCTGCCAAAGTATCAGCAGTCACTTCATGGCCAGTTCCGGAGAACAGAAAGAAGCTGCAACAGTTTCTGGGGTTTGCTAACTTCTATAGGAAGTTTATCCGGAACTACAGTACCGTTGCTGCCCCTCTCACTGCTCTAACCAGCACCAAGCAACCCTTCACCTGGACCCCAGCAGCCGACAAAGCCTTCAGTACCCTCAAGGTGAGGTTCACCTCCGCTCCCATCCTCCAGATGCCTGATGTGGACCGGCAATTCATTGTGGAGGTGGACGCCTCGGATGTGGGAGTTGGTGCTGTGATTTCTCAGTGGGCTGCGGAGGATAGGAAGCTCCATCCCTGTGCCTTTTTCTCACGTCGGTTGTCCCCCTCTGAGTGCAATTACGACATAGGGAACCGTGAGCTGCTGGCTGTGAAGCTTGCCTTGGAGGAGTGGCGTCACTGGCTGGAGGGGTCCACCATTCCATTTCTCGTTTGGACCGATCATAAGAACTTGGAGTACATCCAGCGGCCAAACGGTTGAACTCCAGGCAGTCCCGCTGGGCCCTGTTCTTCACCAGGTTTAATTTCACTCTGTCATACCGGCCTGGATCACGCAACACCAAGCCAGACGCCCTCTCCCGTCAATTCCAGAAGGATGACAACCCCTCCAAGGATCCTGTGTCGATTCTGCCAAGTCCCTGCATCGTTGCAGCTCTGACCTGGGCTGTTGAGGAACAGGTGCTGGAGGCTCTCCGTAACCAGCCAGGTCCCAGCACTTGCCCAGCTGACCACCTTTTTGTCCCCGAAGACCTGAGGTCCCAGGTCATTCAGTGGGGACATGACTCCCGCCTAGCTTGTCACCCTGGCTCCACCCGCACTTACAACCTGCTCGCCCAGAGGTTCTGGTGGCCCTCTCTGAGGAAGGATGTACGGGAATTCGTCCAAGCCTGCCCCATCTGCAACCAACACAAGTCGTCCTGCCAGCCCCCAGCCGGATTGCTGCAGCCCCCTGCCTGTGCCCAGACGTCCCTGGTCTCACATCGCCCCTTGACTTTGTCACGGGGCTGCCCCCTTCAAGTGGCATGACCGTCATTCTCACCATCGTTGACCGTTTCAGCAAGATGGCACACTTCATTCCCCTCCCCAAGCTCCCAACCGCCAAGGAGACCGCCCAGGTGGTCCTGGAACACGTCTTCCGGATCCACGGACTGCCAAGGGATGTTGTTTCTGACCGTGGTCCACAATTCTCCTCCGCTTTTTGGAAGGAGTTCTGTCACCTGCTGGGAGCCACAGTCAGTCTGACTTCCGGATTCCATCCCCAATCCAATGGGCAGTCAGAGCGGGCTAATCAGGAGCTCGAGAAGGCACTGCGATGCATGACTTCACGCAACCCCCACTCCTGGTCGCAGCAATTGACATGGGTGAGTACGCACACAATTCTCTGACCTGCTCTGCCATCGGTATGTCCCCTTTCCAATGTGTTTATGGATACCAGCCTCCTCTATTTGCCAGCCAGGAGGAGGAGGTTACTTGCCCATCTGCACTTGCTTTTGCCCGTCGATGTCGCCGCACCTGGTCACAAGCCCGAGCCACACTCCTCAGGTCCGTTGCCAGCTACACTACCGGGGCCAACCGTCGGAGAATTCCTGCTCCCACCTACCATGTTGGTCAAAGGGTGTGGTTGTCATCGAAGAACCTGCCACTCAGGGTGGAGTCGCAGAAGCTGGCACCTCGGTTCATTGGCCCATTCCCTATCATAAGAGTGATTAGCCCAACTGCTGTCCGGCTCCAACTGCCTAATTCCCTGAGGGTGCACCCCACTTTCCATGTGTCTAAGATTAAGCCCATCCATGAGAGTCCGCTGGTCCCTGCTGCGCCTGGTCCTCCTCCTCCACGGCTCGTCGATGGTGGCCTGGTTTACACCGTCCGCCGCCTGCTTCGGTCCAGACGGAGGGGTAGGGGTCTCCAGTACCTCATTGACTGGGAGGGCTATGGACCTGAGGAAAGGACCTGGGTGCCAGCTAGTCGGATTGTGGATAGGACTCTCATCACCGCTTTCCACCAACGGCATCCTGATCAACCTGCAATCCGTAGGGGCCGCCCCAGAGGGGTCCCTAACCGTCCGGCCCGCTCGGCTTCCTGTCCTGTGCCTGATCCTGTCTCGGGACCTGTCCCATCTCCCGACCACGGCCCTCCGGCTTCCTCCGAGGATGAGGACGTTCACTCGGACCGTTCGGAGGAGTTCTAGCCCTCCTCCGGCTCCTCCTCCCGCCCGGCGTGGTGTTGCTCTTGGGACTTCTGGGGCCGTCCCTTGGGGGGTTCTGTCATGAGCCCTCTCACTCCACCGGGTTACCACCTTAATTTGTTTCCACTATCTTCCACTCTGCTCACCTCCCTCTCTCTACTCAGCCTAACTAGCTCCACCTGTCCCTGCTCTGCTCGGCTCTAATTACTCTGCCAGCTGCGCTGCATTACCCACTAACCTCTCCCAGTATTTAAGGCCCTGTCTTTCAGCTCTCCGGTGTCAGATCGTCTGCAAAGCTCACACCCGGAACCTGTTTGCTCGCGCTTCTGGCTCACCCTGGTTTTGTGACCCCGGACCTGCCTGTTTTTTGGATACTCTTCTGCCTCAGGAGATCCAGACCTGCTTCTGCCATTACGACTCCTGACTACTCTTCAATCCCGGTAACTCTGACCAGCCTTCTGCCTTGCTACTACGTATTTTGGATTTCCCTTGAACTGTACTGCTGCCTGGTTTCATTCCGCCCTGTTGTGTCTGTGTCTCCCCCCCCCCCAGGACTTCTGGACCACCCACCACCGGCTTCATAGGACGCATCGCTGCCACTGGGGGGCACAGACCCAGCGCATTGGACGGGATCCCTGTTACCCCTGGAGCCTTCATTCACTCCCTACTTCCCCTTTTCCCTTAAGTTTAATAAACTTTCTGGTGTGACGCAATTGTGGTCCCCTGGTCGTCTGTCTGAATCGTGACACTATTGTGGAATAATTATAACGTTAGGGTTAGATCTGAATGGAGAAAGCTGATCTGAGAACAGCGCTGCCTTTCTTTCGATCCTGTCAGTATCAACACATGGTCCAACGACGCACTTAGCGACCCGTTCTCTCTGTATGGTGTTTTGGGAAACATGTTACATGTTCGGCCGTTGTAAGAAAGATACATAATTAAAACACTCGTAAGCCGAAGTTTCCTCGCTATCGGGAAACCGGGCCCAGGTGTTCTTATGGAGAACCTGTATCTCTGAGGTCTCCCGCTGGCTGGCTGGCTGCATGGCTGGCTGCATGGCTGGCTGGCTGCATGGCTAGGAGAGGAGAGTGGAGAGAAGACAGCAGAGAGCAGCTTCCTTTGTGTAAATATCATCCCTGGTCCCCATGCACCTGCACAGAGAGGAGTGGAGATAACCATTAAGACAGGGCCGGTAGGGGTCAGCCATGATTTCACCTCACAATGGAAAATGGAATCAAGGTGGCAGGGGTTTTTGTTGTAGAATGTATTGGTGGATCTTTGCGGGATGTGTGTGTGCGCGGTGTATGTGAATGTGTATGTGTGTGTGTGTGTGTGTGTATGTGCATGTGTGTGTGTGTCCACTTCATATTCACATTTGCTTTGTGTGTGTCTTTTCCAATGATTCACCATCATCAGCAGCATGGTGATTATTCATGCCCGTTGCTCTTCAAGCTCGTTGCTCTTACGTGAGGTGAGTTTTAAGTGGTTCTCTGTAAGTGACTCCTGAACCTCTCTGCCATCTCTGTCACCGCGGTGGGAAGGAATACACATCAACCATTATGGTCTCATATACTATCACACAGTGAAAGAGCAGGAGTCTCATATACTGGAGGGGAGCAGTGATCTTTTCACAGGTCACATCACATCCCATTAGAACAGTGTAAGGAGGAAGAACCATGAAGATTCTCAGAAATCATACACAGAGAATTGTAAACACTACTTGGCTTTTCTCCCTCCGACATCGGTTGCACTGTACAGTAATGTATGCTAATGTAACAGGGTTGTTTATGTTTCCACTGCAGAAATATGTATTTGATTTGTATGTATTCCTATTGGTTGGTTTAATTTACATATCAATAAGGTGTATGTGGTTGCCATTGGTCATCAAATAAAATAAAATAAAATGTATTGGTCACGTACACATGGTTAGCAGATGTTATTGCGAGTGTAGCGAAATGCTTGTGCTTCTAGTACCGACAGTGCAGCAATATCTAGCAAGTAATATCTAACAGTTCTACAACAAAACCTAATACACACAAATCTAAGTAAAGAATATATAAATATATGGATGAGGCGATGACCTGTGTTATAGCAGCCTACCTTGATGGGTTACCGTGCAGCAGAGAGGGGTTGACCTGTGTTATAGCAGCCTACCTTGATGGGTTACCGTGCAGCAGAGAGGGAATGACCTGTCTTTTAGCAGCCTACCTTGATGGGTTACCGTGCAGCAGAGAGGGGATGACCTGTGTTATAGCAGCCTACCTTGATGGGTTACCGTGCAGCAGAGAGGGTTGACCTGTGTTATAGCAGCCTACCTTGATGGGTTACCGTGCAGCAGAGAGGGGATGACCTGTGTTATAGCAGCCTACCTTGATGGGTTACCGTGCAGCAGAGAGGGGATGACCTGTGTTATAGCAGCCTACCTTGATGGGTTACCGTGCAGCAGAGAGGGGCTGACCTGTGTTATAGCAGCCTACCTTGATGGGTTACCGTGCAGCAGAGAGGGGATAACCTGTGTTATAGCAGCCTACCTTGATGGGTTACCGTGCAGCAGAGAGGGGATGACCTGTGTTATAGCAGCCTAGCTTGATGGGTTACCGTGCAGCAGAGAGGGGGTGACCTGTGTTATAGCAGCCTAGCTTGATGGGTTACCGTGCAGCAGAGAGGGAATGACCTGTGTTATAGCAGCCTACCTTGATGGGTTACCGTGGCAGCAGAGAGGGGATGACCTGTGTTATAGCAGCCTACCTTGATGGGTTACCGTGCAGCAGAGAGGGGATGACCTGTGTTATAGCAGCCTACCTTGATGGGTTACCGTGCAGCAGAGAGGGGATGACCTGTGTTATAGCAGCCTACCTTGATGGGTTACCGTGCAGCAGAGAGGGGATGACCTGTGTTATAGCAGCCTAGCTTGATGGGTTACCGTGCAGCAGAGAGGGGATGACCTGTGTTATAGCCTACATCTCTCTCAGCCTTCCCTCTATTCCTTTCCTATCCTCCATGTCTTCTCCCTCTCCCATAAAAATACATCTCTTTCACCTGTTTTCTTTTCCTCTGTTCTTCCCTCGCTTTCCCTTCACTACTTCATTACTTCTTTATTTATTTTATTATTATCATAAAAAAAAATTTGGGGGTAGATCAGCTTTAATATTGCAGATAGATTGTGGCTTCTATCAATGCAATTGTCTGCATCATTTCCAATCCCCCATATATATTTTTTGGCTTCTTTATGACCTTTCTTGTAGCTGTGAGAGATGAGTGTCCTCCTGGCTCTGCTTGTTGTGTGCGTGTGCATGTGTGTGTGTGCGTGTGCATGTGTGTGTGTCCACACAAACACACGCCAAATCAAATCAAATCAAATGTATTGGTCACATACACATGGTTAGCAGATGTTATTGCGAGTGTAGCGAAATGCTTGTGCTTCTTGTTCCGACAGTGCAGCAATATCTAGCAAGTAATATCTAACAGTTCCACAACAAAAACCTAATACACACAAATCTAAGTAAAGGAATGGAATACGAATATTTAAATATATGGATGAGCAATGTCATTATCATTATCATAGTGGCATAGTCTAAGATGCAATAGATAGTGTAGAATACAGTATATACATATGAGATGGGTAATGCAAGATATGTAAACGTCAAAGGGCATTATTAAAGTGCCATTATTAAAGTGACTAGTGTTCCATTTATTGAAGTGATTTTCAAGTCTGTATATAGGCAGCAGCCTCTCTGTGCTAGTGATGGCTGTTTAACAGTCTGATGGCCTTGAGATAGAAGCAGCTTTTCAGTCTCTCTGTCCCAGCTTTGATGCACCTCTACTTTCCTCGCCTTCTTGATGATAGCGGGGTGAACAGGCAGTGGCTCGGGTGGTAGTTGTCCTTGATTATCTTTTTGGCCTTCCTGTGACATCGGGTGCTGTAGGTGTCCTGGAGGGCAGGTAGTCTGCCCCCGGTGATGCGTTGTGCAGATCTCACCACCCTCTGGAAAGCCCTGCGGTTGTGGGCTGTGCAGTTGCCGTACCAGGCGGTGATACAGCCCGAAAGGATTACCTCAATTGTGCATCTGTAAAAGTTTGTGAGGGTTTTAGGTGACAGTCAACATTTCTTCAGCCTCCTGAGGTTGAAGAGACGCTGTTGCACCTTCTTCACCACACTGTCTGTGTGGGTGGACCATTTCAGTTTGTCAGTGATATGTACGCCGAGGAACTTAAAACATTCCACCTTCTCCACCGCTGTCCCGTCGATGTGTCCTGGAGGAACCCAAGTGTTGAGGATCAGCGAAGTGGAGATGTTGTTTCCTACCTTCACCACCTGTGGGCGGCCCGTCAGGAAGTCCAGGACCCAATTGCACAGGGCGGGGTTGAGACCCAGGGCCTCAAGCTTGATGATGAGCTTGGAGGGTACTATGGTGTTGAATGCTGAGCGATAGTCAATGAACAACATTCTTACATAGGTATTCCTCTTGTCCAGATGGGATAGGGCAGTGTGCAGTGTGATGGCGATTGCATCGTCTGTGGACCTATTGGGGCGATATGCAAGGTGGAGGTGATATGATCCTTGATTAGTCTCTCAAAGCACTTCATGATGACAGAAGTGAGTGCTATGGGGCGATAGTCATTTAGTTCAGTTACCTTAGCATTCTTGGGTACAGGAACAATGGTGGCCATCTTGAAGCATGTGGGGACAGCAGACTGGGATAGGGAGAGATTGAATATGTCCGTAAACACACCAGCCAGCTGGTCTGCGCATGCTCTGAGGACGCGGCTAGGAATGCCATTTGGGCCGGCAGCCTTGCGAGGTTTAACACGTTTAAATGTCTTACTCATGTCGGCCACGGAGAAGGAGAGCCCACCATCCTTGGTAGCTGGCCACGTCGGTGGCACTGTGTTATCCTCAAAGTGGGCAAAGAACTTATTTAGCTTGTCTGGCAGCAAGACGTCGGTGTCCGCGACGTGGCTGGTTTTCCTATTGTAGTCCGTGATTGTCTGTAGACCCTGCCACATACGTCTCGTGTCTGAGCCGTTGAATTGCGACTCCACTTTGTCTTGATATTGACGTTTTGCCTGTTTGATTGCCTTGCGGAGGGAACGACCACTCTGTTTGTATTCTGCCATATTCCCTGTCACCTTGCCTTGGTTAAATGTGGTGGTTCGTGCTTTCAGTTTTTTGCGAATGCTGACATCTATCCATGGTTTCTGGTTAGGGTAGATTTTAGTAGTCACAGTGGCTACTTCCTTATAAACACACTCACCGAATCAGCGTATACGTCTATATTATTCTCAGAGGCTACCCGGAACATATCCCAGTCCGCGTGATAAAAACAATCATGAAGCGTGGATTACGATTGGTCAGACCAGCTTTGAATAGTCCTAAGCACGGGTGCTTCCTGTTTGAGTTTCTGCCTATATGAAGGGAGGAGCAAAATGGAGTCGTGGTCAGATTTTCCGAAAGGAGGCGGGGCAGTGCCTTGTATGCATAGCGGAAATGAGTGTAACAATGGTCCAGCGTTTTTCCAGCGCAAGTGCTACAGTCAATATGCTGATAGAATTTAGGTAACCTTTTTCTCAAATTTGCTTTGTTAAAATCCCCAGCTACAATAAATGCAGCCTCAGGATATATGGTTTCCAGTTTGCATAAAGTCCAGTGAAGTTCCTTGAGGGCCGTCGTGGTATCGGCTTGAGGGGGGATATACACGGCTGTAACAATAACCAAAGAGATTTATCTTGGGAGATAATACGGTCGGCATTTGATTTTGACGAATTCTCGGTCAGGTGAACAAAATGACTTGAGTTCCTGTATGTTGTTATAATTACACCATGAGTCATTAGTCATGAAACATACCCCCCCACCCCTCTTCTTCCCGGAGATATGTTTATTCCTGTCGGCGTGATGTACTGAGAACCCAGATATGGACAGGGACAGTATATCCTGAGAGACCCATGTTTCAGTGAAACAGAGCATGTTACAATCCCTGATGTCTCTCTGGAAAGCAACCCTTGCCCTGATCTTGTCCACTTTGTTGTCTAGGGACTGGAGATTAGCGAGTAATATACTCGGAAGCGATGGGTGGTGTGCGCAGGGGTTTTTGTTGTAGAATGTAATGGTGGATCTTTGCGGTAGAATGTAATGGTGGACCACTTCGGCTCCCTCTCCTCTGGCGGCGTTGTTTTGGGTCGGCCTCTGGAATCAGTTCAAATGCCCTGGGTGGTGTGAAAAAAAGGATCCGCTTCAGGAAAGTCGTATTCCTGGTCGTAGTGCTGGTAAGTTGACGCCGCTCTGATATCCAATAGTTCTTTCCGGCTGTATGTAATAACACTTAAGATTTTCTGGGCTAACAATGTAAGAAATAGTGGTCCTCTGTAGCTCAGCTGGTAGAGCACGTCGCTTGTAACGCCAAGGTAGTGGGTTCGATCCCCGGGACCACCCATACACAAAAAAATTATGCACGCATGACTGTAAGTCGCTTTGGATAAAAGCGTCTGCTAAATGGCATATTATATTATTATTATTAAATAATACATAAAAAAACCAAATACTTTAAAGTTTCCTAAGAACTAGAAACGAGGCAGCCCTCTCTGTTGAAGCCATCTTGCAGATAAGGGGGAGATCGCATAAATCAATTCTTCCCAGTCTGATATTGACATGCAAGCGGTTGGTCACGTTCTGAGACAGTGCATTCTATTTACGTATTTACAATGTGTACGAGTTTACTATGCACATTTCCTGATATATACAGTACCAGTCAAAAGTTTGGACACACCTACTGATTCAAGGGTTTTTCTTTATTTTGACTATTTTCTACATTGTAGAATAATAGTGAAGACATCAAAACTATTAAATAACACATATGGAATCATGTAGTAACCAAAAAAGTGTTAAACAAATCAAATCAAAATATATTTTATATTTGAGATTCTTCAAAGTAGCCACCCTTTGCCTTGATGACAGCTCTGCACAATGTTGGCATTCTCTCAACCAGCTTCATGAGGTAGTCACCTGGAATGTATTTCAATTAACAAGTGTGCCTTGTTAAAAGTTAATTTGTGGAATTTCTTTCCTTCTTAATGCGTTTGAGCCAATCAGTTGTGTTGTGACAAGGTAGGGGGGTTATACAGAAGATAGCCCTATTTGGTAAAATACCAAGTCCATATTATGGCAAGAACAGCTCAAATAAGCAAAGAGAAACAACAGTCCATCATTACTTTAAGACATGAAGGTCAGTCAATCAGGAAAATTTCAAGAACTTTGAAAGTTTCTTCAAGATTTCTGCAAAGAAAACACTACTAAAGGACACCAATAAGAAGAAGAGACTTGCTTGGGCCAAGAAACACGAGCAATGGACATTAGACTGTTGGAAATCTGTCCTTTGGTCTGATGAGTCCAAATTTGAGATTTTTTCAACCGCCGTGTCTTTGTGAGACCCAGAGTAGGTGAACGGAAGATCTCTGTATGTGTGGTTCCCACCGTGAAGCATGGAGGAGGAGGTGTGATGGTGTGGGGGTGCTTTGCTGGTGACACTGTCTGTGATTTATTTAGAATTCAAGGCACACTTAACCAGCATGGCTACCACTGCATTCTGCAGCGATACGCCATCCCATCTGGTTTGCGCTTAGTGGGACTAGCATTTGTTTTTCAACAGGACAATGTAAGGGCTATTTGACCAAGAAGGAGAGTGATGGAGTGCTGCATCAGATGACCTGGCCTCCACAATCACCCGACCTCAACCCAATTGAGATTGTTTGGGATGAGTTGGACCGCAGAGTGAAGGAAAAGCAGCCAACAAGTGCTCAGCATATGTAGGAACTCCTTCAAGACTGTTGGAAAAGCATTCCTCATGAAGCTGGTTGAGAGAATACCAAGAGTGTGCAAAGCTGTCATCAAGGCAAAGGGTGGCTACTTTGAAGAATCTCAAATCTCAAATATATTTTGATTTGTTTAAAACTTTTTGGGTTACTACATGATTCCATATGTGTTATTTCATAGTTTTGATGTCTTCACTATTATTCTACAATGTAGCAAATAGTCAAAATAAAGAAAAACCCTTGAATGAGTAGGTGTGTCCAAACTTTAGACTGGTACTGTATGTGTAATTGAAAGATGCACACACACACACGCACGCGCACACACCCACACTACATGTAAATATTGTTAAATGTATGTCAATTGTAAAGTGTTTTGTCTGTAATGTATTTTTCGTTATGTGTCGGACCCCAGTAAGACTAGCTGTCGCTATTGGCGTCGGCTAATGGGGATCCTAATAAATCACATCAAAACAGTTGTGTCAAGTTGGCTGAATGTCCTTTGGGTGGTGGACCATTCTTGATACCCACGGGAAACTGTTGATCGTAAAAACCCAGCAGCGTTGCAGTTCTTGACACAAACCGGTGCGCCTGGCACCTACTACCATACCCCGTTCAAAGGCACTTAAGTATTTTGTCTTGCCCATTCACACTCTGAATGGCACACATACACAATCCATGTCTCAATTGTCTCAAGGCTTGAAGTGGATCTAACAAGTGACATCAATAAGGGATCATAGCTTTAACCTGGATTCAACCGATCAGTCTGTGTCATGGAAAGAGCAGGTGTCCTTAGGATTTTGTACAGTCAGTGTATATAGCCGTTTTAAATGGGACGAAATGCTCTTCCAACATCCATGTCCTCCTCCCTCCCCTATCATCTCTTCTTCTCTCTTCTTCATGTATTCACTTCAGTGTTTGGTGAGGCAAGCACTCATTAACCTGGGGAGATTGGAGGGAGAAACAATCTTGTGTGATTGTGTTCGGTGGGTATTCTGGGGACCCGGAGGGGGGTTGGAGGTGGAGGTGGGGGTGGAGTGGGGTCGGTTCTGGCTGGCAGGTCACCCATGATAAAAGTCAGTATTAGACGTCCATCCATGTCTGAGGACGTTGGGAGAGGATTTGGAAAACCAGCAACTGGGGGTAACTGAGTGCTATTATCTTCAATTCGTTTTGGGTTCTGCGGACAGGGGTGGCGGATGGGCATAAGCATCTGCATCTGGTTCTAAAGGTTGCATGTTTGAATCCAGCGATAGAAAGTAGTTTCTGATATTTTGGTTTTAAGCCTATCCCAAACCATAACCCTTACCTTAACCATTTGGAGTTAATGCCTAACCTTAATAATTCGGAGTTAATACCTAAACTCAACCTTAATTACTTTGAAATTTGACGTTTGGAAAAACTTCGAACTTTGATGTTTGAGAAACATGAATGAATGTTGAATTCTGACGTGACACTGTTAGAGCTTGTTGGTTTCTGGATGGTTGGTCCCATGGTTCCCTCTGCCCCATCACGGCCCCATGGTTCCCTCTGCCCCATCACGGCCCCATGGTTCCCTCTGCCCCATCACGGCCCCATGGTTCCCTCTGCCCCATCACGGCCCCATGGTTCCCTCTGCCCCATCACGGCCCCATGGTTCCCTCTGCCCCATCACGGCCCTTGTTGGGTTCTGGATGGTTGGTCCCATGGTTCCCTCTGCCCCATCACGGCCCCATGGTTCCCTCTGCCCCATCACGGCCCTTGTTGGGTTCTGGATGGTTGGCCCCATGGTTCCCTCTGCCCCATCACGGCCCTTGTTGGGTTCTGGATGGTTGGCCCCATGGTTCCCTCTGCCCCATCACGGCCCTTGTTGGGTTCTGGATGGTTGGCCCCATGGTTCCCTCTGCCCCATCACGGCCCCACAGCGGTTATTTGCATGTGAACTGACTGTAAAATTGCAAGCAAATCTCGAGCAAGTATAATGATCTTAATGTGATTTGTATTTTATTCTTGGAGCTAGGATGTGTGTGTGTGTTTGTGTGTGTGTGTGTGTGTGTGTGCGTGTTAAATTAGTTGGTTGTAGTCTGGTCTGATTTGTCCTGGGAATCAAAAACAGGTGGGACTGAAATGTAATTACTGGAACAAAGAAACTGGCTCTTGACATGGTACTGATGATGTCTGTTGGATAATATATAACAGCTGTCTGTCCTCTTATGGCCACTGGGGGTCACTGTTTGACATTCTTCAGTGGAGCACAAAGGAATGTTGCCTTAACTTTTATATGAGAGAGTACAGTAAGGAAGAGTGGGGTAAGTTGAGCCTAAGGGGTAAGTTGAACCACCCCTTGTTTCTAGGAAACCATACACAAAATGAAAATTTTTACCAAATATTTAGGAAGAAGTCTTCATTTCATAGTCTGTGAATGAAGAAACCACATGGAAAATGTGGTAGGCAAGTTAGATCCAGAAAACAGATTTTCACCAAGTCACATTCATTAATTCTGTTAGAAGTTTCATGATGCTTGTATCTAAACCAAAGTATATCATTTTAAGAATGTTCTATATATCAGTTAGGGTCTCTATAAGCTTCAATATGAGGTCCTAAACCTAGCATTAAAGTGCATCATTGTACAATGCCTACAAAGAGTATTCACACCCCTTGACTTTTTTCACATTGTGTTGTATTACAGCCTGAATTTAAAAAATATTAAAATGAGATTTTGTGTCACTAGCCCAGGAAACATTGCAGCTGCACTCTGGATGTGGGTTGAGGCCAATCCACCACCTCTCTCACCTTGTCAGGGTCCATCTGAATATTCCCTGCAGCGATGACGTATCCTAGGGAAGGAGATGGTGGCACAATGGAACTCACATTTCTACACCTTCACGAAAAGCTGGTTCTCCGGGAGACGCTGGAGGACCTGTTCTTGAGCTGACTGGGAATAGATGAGGATGTCGCCGAGGTAGACAAACACAAATGTCTCGGAGCACATCATTAACCAGGGCCTGGAACACTGCGAGAGGGTTGGTCAGTCCGAACGGCATCACCAGGTACTCGTAGTGCCCGCTAGCCGTGTTAAAAGCGGTCTTCCATTAATCTCCTCCCCGTATCCAAACCAGATGGTAGGCGTTCCCAAGGTCCATCTTGGAGAAGATGATCGCCCCCCTGGAGAGGCTCGAAAGCTGAGGAGATGAGTGGTAGCGGATAACGGTTTTTAACCGTAATATCATTGAGACCCCGGTAGTCAATACACGGACGCAGGGTCTTGTCCTTCTTCTCCACAAAGAAGAACCATGCGCCGGCGGGGAAGGAAGATGGACGCATAATCCCTGCAGCGAGAGAGAGAGTCCTCAATATACCCTTCCATCGCTTTGGCCTCCGGACCCAACAGGGAATTAAAGTCGCCCCTGAGGCGGTGGGGTGCCCAGGAGAAGGTTGATAGCACAGTCGTAGGGCTGATGCGGCAGAAGAGATGTGGCTCGGGCAGAGTTGAAAACCTCCCGTAAATCCTGGTACTCCGTGGGAACGGCGGAGAGATCCAAGGTTTTTACCAAGCCAGCAGGGAGATGTCCCGGGGCAGGCTGCGCTGACTTCAGACAATGAGCATGGCAAAACGGGCTCCAACCCTTGATGGACCCCGTAGCCCAGATGATAAGGGGATTGTGCCTCTGGAGCCATGAAAACACCAAAACCATGGGTACATGAGGAGAGTCCAGGAGCAGACACTGCATGGATTCACTGTGGTTGCCTGACACTCGCAGGTGGATAGGAACTGTACTGTTGTTGACTCTGCCAATAGAGCGCCCATCCAGCGCTCTGACGTCCATCGGAATGGAAAGGGATTGAGTGGAGATGCCCAGCTCCGACACCAGGGTAATGTCCATAAAGCTCTCGTCGGCTCCAGAGTCAATGAGGACCCGGATGGATTTGGACTGGCCTCCCCACAACAGGGTAGCATATAGGGGGTTACGAGTACATTTACATTTACATAATTTAGCAGACGCTCTTATCCAGAGCGACTTACAAATTGGTGCATTCAACTTATGATAGCCAGTGGGACAACCACCTTTTTTTTTTTTTTTTATGGGGGTGGGGGAAGAAGGATTACTTTATACTATTCCAGGTATTCCTTAAAGAGGTAGGGTTTCAAGTGTCTCCGGAAGGTCGTCAGTGACTCCGCTGTCCTGGCGACGTGGCGAACAGTTTTGACTGAGCTGAGCGGGAACTGTGCTTCCGTAGAGGTAGGGGAGCTAGCAGGCCAGAGGTGGATGAACGTAGTGCCCTCGTTTGGGTGTAGGGTCTGATCAGAGCCTGAAGGTAAGGAGGTGCCGTTCCCCTCACAGCTCCGTAGGCAAGCACCATGGTAGTAGATGCGAGCCTCAACTGGAAGCCAGTGGAGTGTGCGGAGGAGCGGGGTGATATGAGAGAACTTGGGAAGGTTGAACACCAGACGGGCTGCAGCGTTCTGGATAAGTTGTAGGGGTTTAATGGCACAGGCAGGGAGCTCAGCCAACAGCGAGTTGCAGTAATCCAGACGGGAGATGACAAGTGCCTGGATTAGGACCTGTGCCACTTTCTGTGTAAGGTAGGGTCGTACTCTGCGAATGTTGTAGAGCATGAACCTGCAGGATCGGGTCACCGCTTTGATGTTAGCGGAGAATGACAGGGTGTTGTCCAGGGTCACGCCAAGGTTCTTTGCACTCTGGGAGGAGGACACAATGGAGTTGTCAACCATGATGGCGAGATCATGGAGCGTGCAGTCCTTCCCCGGGAGGAAGAGCAGCTCCGTCTTGCCGAGGTTCAGCTTGAGGTGGTGATCCGACATCCATACTGATATGTCTGCCAGACATGCAGAGATGCGATTCGCCACCTGGTTATCAGAAGGGGGAAAGGAGAAAATTAATTGTGTGTCATCTGCGTAGCAATGATAGGAGAGACCATGTGAGGATATGACAGAGCCAAGTGACTTGGTGTATGGAGAGAATAGGAGAGGGCCTAGAACTGAGCCCTGGGGGACACCAGTGGTGAGAGCATGTGGTGCAGAGACAGATTCTCACCACGCCACCTGGTAGGAGCGACCTGTCAGGTAGGACGCAATCCAAGAGTGAGCAGCGCCGGAGATGCCCAACTCGGAGAGGGTGGAGAGGAGGATCTGATGGTTCACAGTATCAAAGGCAGCGGATAGGTCTAGAAGGATAAGAGCAGAGGAGAGAGAGTTAGCTTTAGCAGTGCGGAGAGCCTCCGTGACACAGAGAAGAGCAGTCTCAGTTGAATGACCAGTCTTGAAACCTGACTGGTTTGGATCAAGAAGGTAATTCTGAGAGAGCTAGCAGGAGAGTTGGCTAGAGACGGCACGCTCAAGAGTTTTGGAGAGAAAAGAAAGAAGGGATGCTGGGCTGTAGTTGTTGACATCGGAGGGATCGAGTGTAGGTTTTTTGAGGAGGGGTGCAACTCTCGCTCTCTTGAAGATGGAAGGGACATGGCCAGCGGTCAAGGATGAGTTGATGAGCGAGGTGAGGTAAGGGAGAAGGTCTCGGGAAATGGTCTGGAGAAGAGAGGAGGGGATAGGGTCAAGCATGCAGATTTCATCTGGCGAGAGAGGGGAGAAAGAAGTCAAAGCATAGGGTAGGGCAGTGTGAGCAGGACCAGCAGTGTCATTTGACTTAATAAATGAGGATCGGATGTCGTCAACCTTCTTTTCAAAATGGTTGACGAAGTCATCCACAGAGAGGGAGGAGGGAGGGGGAGGAGGAGGAGGATTCAGCAGGGAGGAGAAGGTGGCAAAGAGCTTCCTAGGGTTAGAGGCAGAGGCTTGAAATTTAGAGTGGTAGAATGTGGCTTTAGCAGCGGAAACAGAGGAAGAGAATGTAGAGAGGAGGGAGTGAAAAGATGACAGGTCCACAGGGAGTCTAGTTTTCCTCCATTTCCGCTCGGCTGCCCGGAGCCCTCTTCTGTGAGCTCGCAATGAGTCGTCAAGCCATGGAGCAGGAGGGGAGGACCGAGCCGGCCGGGAGGATAGGGGACATAGAGAGTCAAAAGATGCAGAAAGGGAGGAGAGGAGGGTTGAGGAGGCAGAATCAGGAGATCGGGGAGAAGGATTTAGCAGAGGGAAGAGATGATAGGATAGAAGAGGAGAGAGTAGCGGGAGAGAGAGAGCGAAGGTTGCGACGGCACATTACCATCTGAGTAGGGGCAGAGTGAGTAGTGTTGGAGGAGAGCGAGAGAGAAAAGGATACAAAGTAGTGGTCGGAGACTTGGAGGGGAGTTGCAGTGAGATTAGTAGAAGAACAGCATCTAGTAAAGATGAGGTCAAGCGTATTGCCTGCCTTGTGAGTAGGGGGGGACGGTGAGAGGGTGAGGTCAAAAGAGGAAAGGAGTGGAAAGAAGGAGGTAGAGAGAAATGAGTCAAAGGCAGACGTAGGGAGGTTAAAGTCAGACGAGGAAAGAGCAGTAGGAGTAGCAGTGTTTTCTGTGGTAATCCATGTTTCCGTCAGCGCCAAGAAATCGAGGGACTGGAGGGTAGCATAGGCTGAGATGAACTCTGCCTTGTTGGCCGCAGAACGGCAGTTCCAGAGGCTGCCGGAGACCTGGAACTTCACGTGGGTCGTGCGCGCAGGGACCACCAGTTTAGAGTGGCAGCAGCCATGCGGTGTGAAGCGTTTGTATGGCCTGTGCAGAGAGGAGAGAACAGGGATAGACAGACACATAGTTGACAGGCTACAGAAAAAGGCTACAATAATGCAAAGGAGATCGGAATGAAATGAACTAAACATCTGGGAAAGCGAGAGAGCGGGGCCTCCCTCACTTTCGTTTCACTGAAACACTCAAATATAACTCCCAACTTCCACTTTAGAAATTATAATTGTTGTAAACTACAGCGGTTCAATGTTTCTAGGAATAGACTCTAACTTAGATTATTCAGCTAGCTAACTTGGTACAATATTCTTCCGTGAAAACCGTCCAGGGCACTGAATCCTATGACGCCATAGCCAACTAGCATGCCAGCCTTCAATGACACAGTTTAGCACCAATACTCGGTTACAACAAACCACCAGTGTTAACACGCCAAACAGATAATTTGTGTCCGTGTCTAACGTTGTGTAAAGTTTTGGGTTAGTTTTGACAGTTTGAGTGAGTACGTCGTCAACTTATTCAGCCAGTTAGTTAGCTAGAATAGTTAGCATACTAGCTAGCCATTGCTCTCTGCCAACGAGTAGTAAGGGATTGGAAACTCCCCGTATGGCTCACCAGTGTACTCGTACCTACTGATGAGCCTGGTCTTTTTAATGGGCAGGTAGATAAGAAATGTCCCGTAGCTCCACAATACAGACAGCTCTTGGTGTTTAGTCTGCGTAAGCGCTCAGCAGGAGACAATCTAGCCCTGCCCAGTTGCATGGGCTCCGGAGGAGGTGAGTCGGCAGCCCTCACTGAATTCCGAGAGAACTCGGGTGACCTCGGAAATGTAGACTTCGGGGATTTCCGGGATTCCTCGGAGGCGGGAATCGAGGACGACAGGGAACAGATTCCCTCTCCCTCCTACGTTCCCGTAGCCGCCCATCGATCCAGATGGTCAAGGCTATGAGGGAGTCAAGGTCCATGGGCAGCTCCCGGGCTGCAAGCACGTCGTTAATCACCTCCAATAATCTGTGAAGGAACATGTTGAACTATGCTTCCAGGCACTCTCAGCCGCCAACGTGCGAAAATCCACTGCGTAGTCTGCCACACTACGGGAGTGTTGACGTAGCTGGAGCAGCTTCCGAGCAGCCTCTCTCCCGGACAACGGAGAATCGAACGCCTTACGTACCTCCGCCACAACTCCTCCAGACTGAGGCAAATGGCAGACTGTTGCTCCCACACCGCCGTTGCCCAGGCGAGTGCCCTCCCGGACATCAACGTTATGAGGTACGCTATCTTCGAGTGGTCTGAGGAGAACGAAGAAGGCTGCAGCTCGAAGATGAGGGAGCACTGGGAGAGAAAGGCCCAGCAGGTTCCAGAATCTCCAGTGTCGCGCTCTGGAGGAGGTAAGCGAGGTTCTCGGGACATCGGGGTAGTCAAGGCAGGCAAAGGGTCGTAATCCAAATCAGTCAGGCAGGTACAGGACGGCGGGCAGGATCAGGGACTGGCAGAAAGGTCAGAACTGGGAAGACTATGAAAAACAAACTACAGCACATGAAACACGGGAACACGCTGGTAGGACTTGATGGGACAAGACGAACTGGCAACAGACAAACAGAAAACACAGGTATAAATACACAGGGGATAATGAGGGGAGATGGGAGACACCTGGTGGGGGCTCGAGACAAGCACAAAGACAGGTGAAACAGATCAGGGTGTGACAGAATGTAAAAAACGGCTCAACTTACCCCACTCTCCCCTACAGTATGGAGAGAATCTATCGGCTCTGTAGAGGTGTCTCCGCTCTGCTTTGTCAGTGTGGAGGTGGAACAATAGACATTTCACATTTAGACACTTTTCCTTTCGACAAAATCTAATCTGTGCCACTAATTGGAGCACAACCTTTCAGTTTCAGCCCTTCACACTAACTGAATTTTAAGATGTCAAAGCGCTGGCGCATAAGAGACTCTATATGACTGCTGTCTGTTTGAAGCTTTGTGAGTGGAGTGGAATGCTGTGACACGTTGCACTATGAATCATGTGCTGTGCTGTCCTATTGAGTCCTGTGCTATCCAGTGTTGTGCACTTTGTTGCTCTGTGTTGTTCTCTGTTCTCCACTGTCCTGCACTCCCTTGTGTAGTAATTATAGTATGTAATATAGTGGTGTGCTGTGTGCTCTGATGTGCTCATACTGCAGAGTTGCAATGTTATGCAACACTTTTGCGGGACTGGGAGAGGAGAGGGGATGATAGGAAAGGAGAGGGAGGAGCAGAGAGCAGAGTGAATCTGGATCAGTCTGATGCCGTGGCGTTATTAGGCCTGGGCTTTAGGCATTCAGCCCCAGATGTTTTTGGTCCAGACCTGAACCTTTTGATGGTCCCCCAAAAATATAAATAAACAATACAATATACTTTGCTAGGCAGTAGCACGCACTGCAAGAAGGGAAAAGTCTGCATGGGTAGGGACGTCCAAAGGATCTCGGAGAGCACTAACTCTGCAAGAAGCCCCTGGAGTGACACAGTGCCTGCTGTGATTTCACAACGCAGTGGACCGCTCATGTCTCTTAACCCCACCCACCCCCTTACAGCACCGGTTAGATGTCAATATCATCACTCAGCAAAACGCCTGTCACTCAGTCAGAGTCTGCAGCATAGCACAGAGCAAATATGGGATACTCTTCCGAAAGAGAGGCAACAAAAGCGAGCAGGTTGAGGCAGCAGTGAATGAGGTGGAGAGGCCAGAACAGCCAGAAAGTCAAAGTGCAGCACCAGAGTTAGCCACAGGTTTGTGCAGGGTTGGTGGTAGCTAACTACAGTACCAGTTAAAGTGCAGCAGCAGCACCAGAGTTAGCCACAGGTTTGTGCAGGGTTGGTGGTAGCTAACTAGCTAGTCTCCCTCAGCATAAGGGTTGGCTAATGCTAATAAGCTAGCGTTAGCGCTCAGCATCCTTAAGCTATTGGGTGTCAGGCAGAGTGATTTAAAAAGTATATTTAGTGAATGGGCAAGCTAAGGATGTTGATATAAATCATGATATTAGGAAAAGTGTTTATTTCCAGCGAGTGGATTTGATGGGTTTCGTTTCTGTAGCTAGCTTGGCTGGCTAGTTCAGTAGCTACTGGCTGGGTAGCTAGCTGAGAATGAAGAGATGAGAGAAGGTTTTTCTGACTGAAGCACATATCTTCTGACAGTGACACAGTGCCCCCCTGTTGACTGAAGCTAAACATTACTACAACTAGCTATTTAACCCTGTTTAAAATGGGCAATGTTGAGGTGGTAGAACTAACAAAATGAAGTGAATCATAGAAGTCTTATAACTTATTATATTCTACAAGTAAACATGCTTGGCTCATGTCTGTTATTTCCATATACAGTGAGGGAAAAAAGTATTTGATCCCCTGCTGATTTTGTACGTTTGCCCACTGACAAAGAAATGATCAGTCTATAATTTTAATGGTAGATTTATTTGAACAGTGAGAGACAGAATAACAACAAAGAAATCCAGAAAAATGCATGTCAAAAATTTTATACATTGATTTGCATTTAATGAGGGAAATAAGTATTTGACCCCCTCTCAATCAGAAAGGTTTCTGGCTTCCAGGTGTCTTTTATACAGGTAACGAGCTGAGATTAGGAGCACACTCTTAAAGGGAGTGCTCCTAATCTCAGTTTGTTACCTGTATAAAAGACACCTGTCCATAGAAGCAATCAATCAATCAGATTCCAAACTCTCCACCATGGCCAAGACCAAAGAGCTCTCCAAGGATGTCAGGGACAAGATTGTAGACCTACACAAGGCTGGAATGGGCTACAAGACCATCGCCAAGCAGCTTGGTGAGAAGGTGACAACAGTTGGTGCGATTATTCGCAAACGGAAGAAACACAAATGAACTGTCAATCTCCCTCGGCCTGGGGCTCCATGCAAAATCTCACCTCGTGGAGTTGCAATGATCATGAGAATGGTGAGGAATCAGCCCAGAACTACACGGGAGGATCTTGTCAATGATCTCAAGGCAGCTGGGACCATAGTCACCAAGAAAACAATTGGTAACACACTACGCCGTGAAGGACTGAAATCCTGCAGCGCCCGCAAGGTCACCCTGCTCAAGAAAGCACATATACATGCCCGTCTGAAGTTTGCCAATGAACATCTGAATGATTCAGAGGAGAACTAGGTGAAAGTATTGTGGTCAGATGAGACCAAAATGGAGCTCTTTGGCATCAACTCAACTCGCCGTGTTTGGAGGAGGAGGAATGCTGCCTATGACCCCAAGAACACCATCCCCACCATCAAACCTGGAGGTGGAAACATTATGCTTTGGGGGTGTTTTTCTGCTAAGGGGACAGGACAACTTCATTGCATTAAAGGGACGATGGACAGGGCCATGTACCGTCAAATCTTGGGTGAGAACCTCCTTCCCTCAGCCAGGGCATTGAAAATGGGTAGTGGATGGGTATTCCAGCATGACAATGACCGAAAACACACGGCCAAGGCAACAAAGGAGTGGCTCAAGAAGAAGCACATTAAGGTCCTGGAGTGGCCTAGCCAGTCTCCAGACCTTAATCCCATAGAAAATCTGTGGAGGGAGCAGAAGGTTCGAGTTGCCAAACGTCAGCCTCGAAACCTTAATGACTTGGAGAAGATCTGCAAAGAGGAGTTGGACAAAATCCCTCCTGAGATGTGTGCAAACCTGGTGGCCAACTACAAGAAACGTCTGACCTCTGTGATTGCCAACAAGGGTTTTGCCACCAAGTACTAAGTCATGTTTTGCAGAGGGGTCAAATACTTATTGCCCTCATTAAAATGCAAATCAATTTATAACATTTTTGATGTGTGTGTTTCTGGATTATTTTGTTGTTATTCTGTCTCTCACTGTTCAAATAAACCTACCATTAAAATTATAGACTGATCATTTCTTTGTCAGTGGGCAAACATACAAAATCAGCAGGGGATCAAATACTTTTTTCCCTCACTGTAGGCTATGTAAGTATTTGTAACAAAAAAAACAGCCCATTGTTAAATTGGTGAAATAATTTCATTGAGCTATTATTTGTATTACTCTTTTTATTCACTTAGCTACTTACTTTCTCTATTGTTGTTGCAATATTGAGAGCTGAACCTGCAAGTAAGCATTGTATTGCACTGTGTACTTCATGTATATATCATGTGTATGTGACAAATAAACAAACTTGAACTTGAAGTGGGAGGCAGCCAGATAGAGAGGGAAAAGATAGCCAGCTTTGTGGTTAGATTGTAGGTGAACAAAACATTGAAAATACATAGGCCCTTAAGCTATGTGTCCTCAAATGTTATGCAATCTAAAATTCTTGCATTAGCTGGTAGAACTGACTAAATGAAATTAATCAGAGGTCTTAGAACTTATTCCATTCTACAGATATTTTTTTTGGGGGGGCTCATGCCTCTTTATATTCGTATAGCCTAGAAGCTATGTAGCTTCTCATCTGTGTTGTGCTGTTATGCAGACACTTGAATTTGTCTTTACAGTTGAGTTGCCCTGGTTACAGTGGGGGAAAAAGTATTTAGTCAGCCACCAATTGTGCAAGTTCTCCCACTTAAAAAGATGAGAGAGGCCTGTAATTTTCATCATAGGTACACGTCAACTATGACAGACAAAATGAAATTTTTTTTCTCCAGAAAATCACATTGTAGGATTTTTTATGAATTTATTTGCAAATTATGGTGGAAAATAAGTATTTGGTCAATAACAAAAGTTTCTCAATACTTTGTTATATACCCTTTGTTGGCAATGACACAGGTCAAACGTTTTCTGTAAGTCTTCACAAGGTTTTCACACACTGTTGCTGGTATTTTGGCCCATTCTTCCATGCAGATCTCCTCTAGAGCAGTGATGTTTTGGGGCTGTCGCTGGGCAACACGGACTTTCAACTCCCTCCAAAGATTTTCTATGGGGTTGAGATCTGGAGACTGGCTAGGCCACTCCAGGACCTTTAAATGCTTCTTACGAGCCACTCCTTCATTGCCCGGGCGGTGTGTTTGGGATCATTGTCATGCTGAAAGACCCAGCCACGTTTCATCTTCAATGCCCTTGCTGATGGAAGGAGGTTTTCACTCAAAATCTCACGATACATGGCCCCATTCATTCTTTCCTTTACACGGATCAGTCAGTCCTGGTCCCTTTGCAGAAAAACAGCCCCAAAGCATGATGTTTCCACCCCCATGCTTCACAGTAGGTATGGTGTTCTTTGGATGCAACTCAGCATTCTTTGTCCTCCAAACACGACGAGTTGAGTTTTTACCAAAAAGTTCTATTTTGGTTTCATCTGACCATATGACATTCTCCCAATCCTCTTCTGGATCATCCAAATGCACTCTAGCAAACTACAGACGGGCCTGGACATGTACTGGCTTAAGCAGGGGGACACGTCTGGCACAGCAGGATTTGAGTCCCTGGCGGCGTAGTGTGTTACTGATGGTAGGCTTTGTTACTTTGGTCCCAGCTCTCTGCAGGTCATTCACTAGGTCCCCCCGTGTGGTTCTGGGATTTTTGCTCACCATTCTTGTGATCATTTTGACCCCATGGGGTGAGATCTTGCGTGGAGCCCCAGATCGAGGGAGATTATCAGTGGTCTTGTATGTCTTCCATTTCCTAATAATTGCTCCCACAGTTGATTTTTTCAAAACCAAGCTGCTTTCCTATTGCAGATTAAATCTTCCCAGCCTGGTGCAGGTCTACAATTTTGTTTCTGGTGTCCTTTGACAGCTCTTTGGTCTTGGCCATAGTGGAGTTTGGAGTGTGACTGTTTGAGGTTGTGGACAGGTGTCTTTTATACTGATAACAAGTTCAAACAGGTGCCATTAATACACGTAACGAGTGGAGGACAGAGGAGCCTCTTAAAGAAGAAGTTACAGGTCTGTGAGAGCCAGAAATCTTGCTTGTTTGTAGGTGACCAAATACTTATTTTCCACCATAATTTGCAAATAAATTCATTAAAAATCCTACAATGTGATTTTCTGGATTTTTTTTTCTCAATTTGTCTGGCATAGTTGACGTGTACCTATGATGAAAATTACAGGCCTCTCTCATCTTTTTAAGTGGGAGAACTTGCACAATTGGTGGCTGACTAAATACTTTTTTCCCCCACTGTATGTCAGTGTACAGTAACTTTAAAGAGCCCCTAAAAAACATATTCTCATTTAGAAAACAGATTATGTGGCATTGATGAGTCAGAAACATTTATTCTACTATAAAAATTGACTACAAAGTGTAATTAGGATAATTTTGTTCATAAAGTCAGCCTCGTCCAAAACGCAGTTGCAAGTACGATTCGCAAATGTGTAATTTAATTTCACAAGTTTGTATTATGAGATGTGAAAGATTTAACAATGGTCACAAACTTGTAACTGGACATTTGAATACATTCAACAAGATTTGCAAGCATAATTTATTTTCAGAATTATTACAAATCCATTGACGTGAATCAAAAATACACTTGCAGATTTTGAATCTGCGTGCACTCTGAGTTCTGTCACTGTTGTCACATTACCAAGAGATTCGTAAACTTGTAGAAAGTTTGTAGAAAGAGATTTGCAAGTAAAAATTTGATTTGAGCTGCTCTGGGCTCAGGACCTTTTACTCCTGACCAATCAGTTCCCTCTGCCAAAACCACAGCCACCTAACCATTAGTTGGATTGTTCCATCAATCAAATCTCAGGAAGTAGCTACCCACATGAGCAAGAGAGGATGAGGTAAATAAAACCAAAACGATCTACTTGAAGGTAATCGTCTCTTTTATCTGTGTACAGGGATCTTTTTGTGAAAAGGCATGACAGTAGTTTGCTTATCATGTGAAATATAATGGTACATTTCAGACGAACTGCAGACCAGCCATTGCATTTGTAGGCCCGACCCTAATTTATGTGTTCTCTGTCACCTGAAGCTGCATGGCAAATGGTCCAGGAACACAAGGAAAGCACAAAGGACAATGCCCAACGACTATCAGCCCTTCCTGCTCTGAGGGGCCAAAATGTATCTCTCTGTTACAGTATCCAGAGCACTTAATATTGAATGAGCGATAAAATAATACTATATTATCCATGTTTGGTATCTATCTGAAACTTGTTCACTGAGGATAACTCTGATGCTATCTATATGGATGTATTATCTTTGTGGTTATTTGTATCTGTACAGGGTGAACTCTGAATTACTCTATGCAAAGGGTTTTATTGTCTTAAAATGGTCTCATCCCCCATACAAGCCTTTAAATACTGTGACACACAGTGGAGATTGGGCCTGGGAGTGTTAAGGTTACTGTAAACTTGGTATCGTTTGATTGGTCAATGGTGGTTGGTTTTGGGTTGAAAGGTTACACCTTCTGATGTTCTAAATGGAAAGAAATGCCTTAGTGCTCTCTCTTATCCTGTATCCAATACATGGAGGAAGGTTGTATGATCAATTCTCATTTCCTCTGGCCTAATAGGCATCTCTTTGTTCATGCTTTATCTTCTAAGTATGTACACTACCAGTCAAAAGTTTGGACACACCTACTCATTCAAGGGTTTTTCTTTATTTTTACATTGTAGAATAACGGTGAAGACATCAAAACTATGAAATAACACATATGGAATCATGTAATAACCAAGAAAAAATATTTTATATTTGAGATTCTTCAAATAGCCACCCTTTGCCTTGATGACAGCTTTGCACACTCTTGGCATTCTCTCAACCAGCTTCACCTGGAATGCTTTTCCAACAGTCTTGAAGGAGTTCCCACATACGTTGAGCACTTGTTGGCTGCTTTTCCTTCACTCTGTGGTCCAACTCATCCCAAACCATCTCAATTGGGTTGAGGTTGGGGGGTTGTGGAGGCCAGGTCATCTGATGCAGCACTCCATCGCTCTCCTTCTTGGTCAAATAGCCCTTAGACAGCCTGGAGGTGTGTTGAGTCATTGTCCTGTTGAAAAACAAATGATAGTCCCACCAATCCCAAACCAGATGGGATGGAGTATTGCTGCAGAATGCAGTGGTAGTCATGCTGGTTAATAAGTGTGCCTTGTATTCTAAATAAATCACCAACAGTGTCACCAGCAAAGCACCCCCACACCAAAACACCTCCTCCTCCATTCTTTACAGTGGGAAATACACATGCGGAGATCATCCGTTCACCCACACCGCGTCTCACAAAGACACGGCGGTTGGAACCAAAAATCTCAAATTTGGACTCCAGACCAAAGGACAACTTTCCACCGGTCTAATGTCCATTGCTCGTGTTTCTTGGCCCAAGCAAGTCTCTTCTTCTTATTGGTGTCCTTTAGTAGTGGTTTCTTTGCAGCAATTCGACCATGAAGGCCTGATTCACACAGTCTCCTCAGAACAGTTGATGTTGAGATGTGTCTGTTACTCTGTGAAGCATTTATTTGGGCTGCAGTTTCTGAGGCTGGTAACTCTAATGAACTTATCCTCTGCAGCAGAGGTAACTCTGTGTCTTCCATTCCTGTGGCGGTCCTCATGAGAGCCAGTTTCATCATAGCGCTTGATGGTTTTTGCGATTGCACTTGAAGAAACTTTCACATTTCTTGAAATGTTCCGTATTGACTGACCTCCATGTCTTAAAGTAATGATGGACTGTCATTTCTCTTTGCTTATTTGAGCTGTTCTTGCCATAATATGGACTTGGTCAGATAATTCATTTATATATACACTGACAAAGAAATGATCAGTCTATAATTGTAATGGTAGGTTTATTTGAACAGTGAGAGACAGAACAACAACAACCTGGAATTAAAATAGATTTTTGGGGGGTTTGTATCATTTGATTTACACAACATGCCTACCACTTTGAAGATGCAAAATATTTTTTCTTGTGAAACAAACAAGAAATAAGACAAAAAAAAAATGAAAAACTTGAGCGTGCATAACTATTCAACCCCCCCAAAGTCAATACTTTGTAGAGCCACCTTTTGCAGCAATTACAGCTGCAAGTCTCTTGGGGTATGTCTCTATAAGCTTGGCACATCTAGCCACTGGGATTTTTGACCATTCTTAAAGGCAAAACTGCTCCAGCTCCTTCAATAATATGCCATTTAGCAGACGCTTTTATCCAAAGCGACTTACAGTCATGTGCGCATACATTTTTACGTATGGGTGGTCCCGGGGATCGAACCCACTACCCTGGCGTTACAAGCACCATGCTCTACCAATTGAGCTACAGAGGACCATGGTGGGTTCCGTGGATGGGTTCCGCTGGTGTACAGCAATCTTTAAGTCATACCACAGATTCTCAATTGGATTGAGGTCTGGGCTTTGACTAGGCCATTCCAAGACATTTAAATGTTTCCCCTTAAACCACTCGAGTGTTGCTTTAGCAGTATGCTTAGCGTCATTGTCCTGCTGGAAGGTGAACCTCCGTCCCAGTCGCAAATCTCTGGAAGACTGAAAAAGGTTTCCCTCAAGAACTTCTAAGTCTATTCACAATGATATCGGGCTGGATGCTGATAGGGGAAACTTGCTGAAGGATCAGATAAATTATAGTCAAAGCTTTTCTTTTAGGCTATTTATTTGCTAGCAATAGACAACAAGAAGTCCACAGGGGCCGACAAATTGGATCCTAGTCTGCTTAAGTGTTTAGTGGCCGTCATTGTTGGCTCAGTAACCCACATTTTTTATTTCATATTGTTAGAAATGTATTTTGAATGTAAATCAATCACGGTTTAGGCTTGGGCATAGCACTATTACAGCAACCACTTTAGTTGTTAATGATCTTGTCAATGCTTTAGACACTATAAAAGTATATGTGCTGCTTTGTTTGTGGACCTGTCAAATGCTTTTGATACTGTTGATCATGCTATTTTATTGAGTAAGTTGTCCTCGATAGGCCTGAGCTCTGACACCTGTTCTTGGTTTCATGATTTTCTTAGTGACAGAACTCAGGCCATCGTGATGGATGGGGTTAAGTCTGAATTTCATGAAGTACCTAAAGGTGTACAACGGGTCAATTTTGGGACCTGTTCTCTTCACTATTTATATTAACACCATTGGTCAATCTGTAAAAAAAAATCAACTTCATCTATATGCGGATGATAATAATAATAATAATAATAATAATAATAATGTCATTTAGCAGACGCTTTTATCCAAAGCGACTTACAGTCATGTGTGCCCCAACTGTTGATCTGGCTGGGTCAAAACTACAGTCAGATTTAATAGCTTTGCAGGAATCCCTTACTGATTTAAACTGGTGCTTAATATGAGCAAAACTAAATACATGTATTTTCAATCTTGTCTTATTGCTGCAACTCCCCAACGGGCTCGGGAGGCGAAGGTCGAGTCATGTGTCCCCTGAAACATGACCCACCAAACCGGGCTTCTTAACACCCACCAGCCACACCAATGTGTCGGCGTTCAACTGACGACCGAGGTCAGCCTGCAGGCACCCGGCCCGCCACAAGGAGTCGCTAGCGCACGATGAGCCAAGTAAAGCCTTCTTGGCCAAACCCTCCCCTATCCTGGACAACGCTGGGCCAATTGTGCGCAGCCCTATTGGACTCCCGGTTGTGATACAGCCCAGGATCGAACCTGGGTCTGTAGTGACGTCTCTAGCACTGCGATGCAGTGCCTTAGACTGCTGTGCCACTCGGTAGGCCCATACATGTTGTTTTTAAACTCTCATAAGAATGTTTCAGGTGAACTACATGTTCACTCATTAGATGGTTCTCCAATCATACATGTTCCCGCATATAAATACTTTATATGGATTTGACATTTAAAAAAACATATAGATGAGCTGGTTAAGAAACTAAGATTCAAAGTTGGCTTTTTCTACAGAAACAGATCGTGCCTTTCTCTAAGCAGTAGGAAGCAGATTATTCAGTCAACCTTTTTATCTGTTCTTAATTATGGTGAAATTATTTATCAAAGTGCAGCTGCTACTACTCTTAAACCTTAGGATGCCATCTACCATAGTGCCCTTCGTTTTGTTACAGGCGACAGTTTTGATACTCATCATTGTATCCTGTATCAAAAAGTTGGCTGGACTTCGCTAAAGACCCGTAGATCTGTACATTACTCCCTTTTTGTTTACAAGGCCCTACTTCATAAACTTCCATCTTATCTAACTTTGCTGTTGAAGTATAGCCACCTGAGTTGCCTAACCCGTTCACAGGATTGGTTAACGCGAGGTTCCTAGGGTCTCCACCGAGCTAGGTAAATCTACTTTTAGTTTTAATAAACTGTATTGCTGGAACATCATTCAAAACTAATTTCATCTTGATGTTTTGGTGCACATTTGGGCAATTTAAAGTATTGATTGGGGATTTATTTGTGGATTAATGTAACTGTTTTTCTGGGTGATTTGTGATGTTTTATTTGTGCTTACCATGACTGTGATGTTGTATTGTAATATGTATATAGTAGGGGTGTCCAAACTTTTGACTGGTACTGAGATTCAGTACCAGTCAAAAGTTTGGACACACCTACTCATTCAAGGGTTTTTCTTTATATTTACTATTTTCTACATTGTAGAATAATAGTGAAGACATCAAAACGATGAAATAACACATATGGAATCATGTACTAACCAAAACAGTGTTAAACAAATCAAAATATATTTTATATTTCAGATACTTCAAATAGCTACCCTTTTCCTTGGTGACAGCTTTGCAAACTCTTGGCATACTTATGTAAATGTGATATTTCAGTTTTTAATACATTTGCAAACATTTCTAAAACCTATTTTTGCTTTGTCATTATGGGGTATTGTGTGTAGGTTGATGAGGGGGAAAAAACTATTTAATCAATTTTAGAATAATGCTGTAACGTACATTTTTTTGGAAAAAGTCAAGGGGTCTGAATACTTTCTGAAAGCACCGTAAGACATCACACAGGTGTGCCAACTAAAATATATCCCCCAGACAGAACTGAAGCATAGGACAAATAGGCTGCATTTAGACAGACAGCCCAAGTCTGATCTTTTTTTTTAAACGAATTGGTCTTTTGACCAATCAGATCAGCTTTGAAAAATATCTTATGTGAAAAGATCTGATGTGATTGGTCAAAAGAGCAATTAGTGAAAAAATACCAGAATTGGGCTGCCTGTCTAAACGCAGCCAGGGACAAGTGAATATATGTCAGTTCTTGTGTTCGTAGCATTTTGAATGAATGTGAGTGGTTACATACAGTACATGTCAAATGGCTGCGAGACAGAGATAAGGAGACTCTTGCTGTAATCAAAGGGAAGGTACCACTGAAGGCCCCAGTATTCAGTCAGGCAGCTTGAAGCAGATGTGTGTCACCATCCAGGTACTTGTCACAGCATGCAGTGGCCCGATAGGGAGATGACAATACATGCTTCATGTACCTTTCATCACCAAAGCCGTGTTAGCATTTACTGCACATGTTCCTGAACAATCCAACCATTTTGTTAGTGTCATTGATATAAAATGGGCAATTCACATACAATATCCAGTTCATAAGCATTGACTGTAATACCTCTCGGGTCCTATAATGGTCTGGCAGCATGCTGCTTTCTAGTGATCTTACTCCCTCTCCACCTGAAATGCAATTACAAAAAACATGAATAACAATGGGCCTAGTCAGTCAGTAACTAGGCTAATTAAACACTCAAATGTGCACATCAGCCAAATGATACCCAACCAATATACTATTTGCGGTGAAATTGGGAGGGGCATTTTTCTTGCCAACGTTTTCAGTCACCAATTAATGAATAAACATGCAGTGGAATTAAGTAGTTTAACAAAAAGTGTTCAAAAGTCAGTAACAAGTCTTTAAAATATAGCTAGCAAATTAAAGTTTTTATTTTCTAGAAACCTAGCTAACATTAGCTAAACTTTAAGTGATGATGGTGGGATTTAGCTAGCTAGCTTTCCCCCAGCAGTTTCAATTTACCTACATAGCTAGCTAAGTAATTGCATTTATATCAACTTATCAATCAGATGGTTAACTAGAAAATATGTTTTTTTCCCACCTCGCATCTAAAGCTGTACACAGATAAAAGAGATTATTACCTTCAAGTAGATCGTTTTGGTTTTATTTACCTCATCCTCTCTTGCTCATGTGGGTAGCTACATCCTGAGATTTGATGGATGGAACAATCCAGCCAATGGTTAGGCGGCTGTGGTTTTGGCAGAGGGAACTGATTGGTCAGAAGTAAAAGGTCCTGAACCTAGAGCGGCTCAAATCAAATTTTTACTTGCGTATCTCTTTCTACAAACTCACAAAATTTTCTACAAGTTTACGAATCTCTTGGTATTGTGACAACAGAGCGCAAAATTCATAGTCATAAATGGACTTGCAATAATTCTGAAAAGTAATTGTGCATGCAAATCTTATTGAATGTATTCAAATCTGAAGTTACAAGTTTGCGACCATTGTTAAATCTTTCACACATCATGATACAAGCTTGCGAAATAAAATTACACATTTGAGAATCATACTTGCAACCACGAATCTCAATGTGCGACCACGAAATTCAAAATACAAACTTGCGTAGTTCTGTCATCGTTGTAATCCCATAGTCGTGACTGCGTCACAATTTTAATTTAGGTTGGGTTAGTTTCAATCCTGCTCACATGCCTACAGCTGGCAGCACACAAGTAGTCATCAATTCAGAGTGCAGCTGCACGCAACCCAATCATAATGCCTGTGGTAAATTTGGGTTTACTTTGGATATACGTATGGGGCTAGTTTGGGACCATCGGTAAATTACACAATGTACATGGGACAATATCTAAAACTTCAAATAGTTTAAAAACCTCAAACCAACAATAAACTGTAGAAATTCATATACAAATATTGAAAGCATTTAATGAGAAAACTAGAAGGTGTGAAACATGATAATATTGTTCAATTTACATTGTGTAATTTATTGACAGTCCCTAACTAGCCCTGGAGATATGCTATCCAAAGTCAAAGTCAGGTCACACACCAGCTGGCTGAAGCTAATTGCCCATTTTCTGGGGGCTAACTCGTCCCACCGGTGAACACACACGAGACAACCACATCAAACCACACCCCGAAACCAACTCACGTTTGAATTTAGTCATGGTCGCTAGCATTTTTTAATGAACCAAATCTAAAACAAGGCAAAATCAGGAAGTGCAGTCGCCCTTTAAAATTAACTAATGACTTGTTGCACCTCTACCTTGCTACCTTTCAGATCAGCCAAGGAGAAGGACAGATGAGAACAGCAGGCCAGTAGATCACTTAGAACAGCAGCAGCCAGGGGCAAATGGTAGGTAAGAGGATGATTTAGGTGACCCAGACACAGGCCCAAAACAAGTTAAGCTACCCCAGTATGCCCTTGACCGTTTTGGATTGCAAAACTAAAGAGACACACCAGACAAGACACAGAGACAGGAACAGAAGAATAGGATATGATGGAGAGAGACACCAGAAGAACAGAACAGGCCATAACATAAGAGGAAAGAAACAGTAACAAACAAGACACAGACAGCAACAGACAAGACAGACAGCAACAGACAAGACACAGAGAAAGTGACAGAAGACGGCAGATGGAGAGAGGTGGGTTGAGCAGACAATAGACTGTATCACTTCAAGTTCAAATCAAATTAAATTTTATTGGCCACATGCACCGAATACAACAGGTGCAGACATTACAGTGAAATGCTTACTTACAGCCCTTAACCAACAGTGCATTTATAAAAAAAAAAAAGGAAAATAAAACAACAACAAAAAAGTGTTGAGAAAAAAAGAGCAGAAGTAAAATAAAATAACAGTAGGGAGACTATATATACAGGGTGCAGAGTCAATGTGCGGGGGCACCGGCTAGTTAAGGTAGTTGAAGTAATACAGTGGGGGACTGGCTATAGGGTGAATGCACCAATTTGTAAGTCGCTCTGGATAAGAGCGTCTGCTAAATGACGTAAATGTAAATGTAAATGGGGAAAAAAGTATTTAGTCAGCCACCAATTGTGCAAGTTCTCCCACTTAAAAAGATGAGAGAGGCCTGTAATTTTCATCATAGGTACACATCAACTATGACAGACAAAATGAGGGAAAAAAATCCAGAAAATCACATTGTAGGATTTTTTATGAATTTATTTGCAAATTATGGTGGAAAATAAGTATTTGGTCAATAACAAAAGTTTCTCAATACTTTGTTATATACCCTTTGTTGGCAATGACACAGGTCAAACGTTTTCTGTAAGTCTTCACAAGGTTTTCACACACTGTTGCTGGTATTTTGGCCCATTCCTCCATGCAGATCTCCTCTAGAGCAGTGATGTTTTGGGGCTGTTGCTGGGCAACACGGACTTTCAACTCCCTCCAAAGATTTTCTATGGGGTTGAGATCTGGAGACTGGCTAGGCCACTCCAGGACCTTGAAATGCTTCTTACGAAGCCACTCCTTCGTTGCCCGCGCGGTGTGTTTGGGATCATTGTCATACTGAAAGACCCAGCCACGTTTCATCTTCAATGCCCTTGCTGATGGAAGGAGGTTTTCACTCAAAATCTCACGATACATGGCCCCATTCATTCTTTCCTTTACACGGATCAGTCGGTCCCTTTGCAGAAAAACAGCCCCAAAGCATGATGTTTCCACCCCCATGCTTCACAGTAGGTATGGTGTTCTTTGGATGCAACTCAGCATTCTTTGTCCTCCAAACATGACGAGTTGAGTTTTTACCAAAAAGTTCTATTTTGGTTTCATCTGACCATATGACATTCTCCCAATCCTCTTCTGGATCATCCAAATGCACACTAGCAAACTTCAGACGGGCCTGGACATGTACTGGCTTAAGCAGGGGGACACGTCTTGCACTGCAGGATTTGAGTCCCTGGCGGCGTAGTGTGTTACTGATGGTAGGCTTTGTTACTTTGGTCCCAGCTCTCTGCAGGTCATTCACTAGGTCCCCCCGTGTGGTTCTGGGATTTTTACTCACTGTTCTTGTGATCATTTTGACCCCACGGGGTGAGATCTTGCGTGGAGCCCCAGATCGAGGGAGATTATCAGTGGTCTTGTATGTCTTCCATTTCCTAATAATTGCTCCCACAGTTGATTTCTTCAAACCAAGCTGCTTACCTATTGCAGATTCAGTCTTCAAAGCCTGGTGCAGGTCTACAATTTTGTTTCTGGTGTCCTTTGACAGCTCTTTGGTCTTGGCTATAGTGGAGTTTGGAGTGTGACTGTTTGAGGTTGTGGACAGGTGTCTTTTATACTGATAACAAGTTCAAACAGGTGCCATTAATACAGGTAACGAGTGGAGGACAGAGGAGCCTCTTAAAGAAGAAGTTACAGGTCTGTGAGAGCCAGAAATCTTGCTTGTTTGTAGGTGACCAAATACTTATTTTCCACCATAATTTGCAAATAAATTCATTAAAAATCCTACAATGTGATTTTCTGGAAAAAAAATTCTCAATTTGTCTGTCATAGTTGACGTGTACCTATGATGAAAATTACAGGCCTCTCTCATCTTTTTAAGTGGGAGAACTTGCACAATTGGTGGCTGACTAAATACTTTTTTTTCCCCACTGTATGTACATGTGGTAGAGTTAAAGTGACTATGCATAAATAATTAACAGAGTAGCAGCAGCGTAAAAAGATGGGGTGGGGGTGGGGGTGGGATGGCAGTGCAAATAGTCAGGGTAGCCATGATTAGCTGTTCAGGAGTGTTATGGCTTGGGGGTAGAAGCTGTTGAGAAGTATTTTGGACCTAGACTTGGCACTCCGGTACCGCTTGCCGTGCGGTAGCAGAGAGAACAGTCTATGACTAGGGTGGCTGGAGTCATTGACAATTTTGAGGGCCTTCCTCTGACACCGCCTGGTATAGAGGTCCTGGATGGCAGGAAGCTTGGCCCCAGTGTTGCTCTATAGATTCTAATTTGTTTTATTTATTTGCACAATTTATAAATGGTGAAATACAGACAGTGAAAATGTAAAACATGGTTTACAAAGAATGTGCACGTGAGGTGAAAAAGCCTGTGAAATTACCATTAAAACAATTGTTAACTTTTAAACTTTTTACAACCAGGACAGGACGAGAGAGGGTAGACAAGAGACAGCAACATGGAATACTAGGAGACAGCAACAGAAGAGGGCAGACGAGAGACAGTAACAGACAGTAGACTATTAATTAAAGCTGTTCAAAAAATTCTAATTACTGCATGTTTGTGAGAGAGTGTGTTTGGGTACTGTGGGATTCTTTAATCAGTTTGGCTCATTGGACAGGTCAGAGTCTATAGATGTATTTGTTAGAGAGTAGAGAATGTTCCAGAGTAGAAAGATCCACAGTTGCAACTATAATTGAGTACTGGCAGTGTCTGCTGTGGCAGGTGGGAAGGTGCAAGTTACCTGAAAAAGATCTAATCTCTCAATGTTCTAATCTCTCAATGCTCTTGTCAAAGTGCACCAAATTCATGCATTTAGCTGTTGAAATTCCTTCTTTTTTTGCTGGGGGAGAACGCCCCTGGACCCACTTACTGGCTTTGGGCTAAGCCCCAAATGTCTTCAAATCCTAGAAATGCCCCTGGTCTGATGCTAAATCAGCCAGCCCAGCAGGACAACAGAGGACAGAGAGGAGTGAGAAAGAGAGAGCGAGCGAGAGAGGAGAAAGGGAAATAAATAAAGTGAGGAGATACAGGGAGAGAGAAGAGGAGAGGGAATTAATTTTGTAATTTTAAAAATGACATTTATTGCCACAATTCCACTTACAGTGCACTCTGAAAGTATTCAGACCACATCCCTTTTCCACATTTTGTTAAGTTACAGTCTTATTCTAAAATGGATTAAACAAAACATTTTCATTTACATTTACATTTACGTCATTTAGCAGACGCTCTTATCCAGAGCGACTTACAAATTGGTTCATTCACCTTATGATAGCCAGTGGGACAACCACTGGCTATCATAAGTATATTTTTAATTTTCATTTGTTTTTTATATATTGTTTTCTTATTATTATTATTTTCCTCATCAATCTAAACACAATACCCCATAATGACAAAGCAAAAACAGCTTTTTCCAAATTTTTGGAAGTGTATTAAAAATTAAAAACAGAAATACCTTATTTACTTAAGTATTCAGACCCTTTGTTATGAGACTCGAAATTGAGCTCAGGTGCATCCTGTTTCCATTGATCATCCTTGAGATGTTTCTACAACTTGATTGGAGTCCACCTGTGGTAAATTCAATTGATTGGACATGATTTGGAAAGGCACACACCTGTCTATATAAGGTCCCACAGTTGACAGTGCAGGTGGCCAATAACCAGATGGTCACTTTGACAGAGCTCCAGCGTTCCTCTGTGGAGATGGGAGACCCTTCCAGAAGGACAACCATTTCTGCAGCACTCCACCAATCAGTTCTTTATGGTAGAGTGGCCAGACAGAAGCCACTCCTCAGTAAAAGGCACATGACAGCCCACTTGGAGTTTGCCAAAAGGCACCTAAAGTACTCTCAGACCTTGAGAAAGAAGATTCTCTGGTCTGATGAAACCTGCTCCAGAGCACTCAGAACCTCAGACTGGGCGAAGGTTCACCTTCCAACAGGGCAACGACTCTAAGCACACATCCAAGACAACGCAGGGGTGGCTTTGGGACATGTCTCTGATTGTCCTTGAGTGGCCCAGCCAGAGCCCGGACTTGAGCCCGATCGAACATCTCTGGAGAGATCCCTGAAAATAGCTGTGCAGCGACGCTCCCCATCCAACCTGACAGTGCTTGAGAGGATCTACAGAGAAGAATGGGAGAATCTCCCCAAATACAGGTCTGCCAAGCTTGTAGCGTCATACCCAAGAAGACTCAAGGCTGTAATCATGCCAATGGTGCTTCAACCAAGTACTTAGTAAAGGGTCTGAATACTTATGTAAATGTAATATTTCATTTATTTTTCATATACATTTGTAAAAATGTCAAAAAAACTGTTTTTACTTTCTCATTATGGGGTATTGTGTGTAGATTGATGAAGGAAAAAAAAACAATTGAATCCATTTTAGAATAAGGCTGTTGCCTCCCGAATGGCGCGGTGGTCTAAGGCACTGCATCGCAGTGCTAGAGGTGTCACTACAGACCCAGGTTCGATCCCGGGCATTATCACAACTGGCTGTGATCGGGAGTCCCATAGGGCGGCGCACAATTGGCCCAGCGTCGTCCAGGTTAGGGGAGGGTTTTGCCGGGGGGATTTTACTTGGCTCATCGCGCTCTAGCGACTTATTGTAGCCGGCCGGGCGCCTGCAGGCTGACCTCGGTAGTCAGTTGAACAGTGTTTCCTCAGACACGTTGGTGCGGCTGGCTTCCGGGTTAAGCGGGCAGGTGTTAAGAAACACGGTTTGGTGGGTCATGTTTCGGAGGATGCATGACTCGACCTTCGTCTCCCGAGCCCATTGGGGAGTTGCAGCGACGAGAGAAGATCGAAATTTGGGGTAAAATACCAACAAACAATAAAATAAAAAATAAAAATACGAATAAGGCTGTAACGTAACAAAATGTGGAAAAAGTCAAGAGGTCTGAATACTTTGCGAAAGCACTATATACAGTGAGGGAAAAAAGTATTTGATCCCCTGCTGATTTTTTACGTTTGCCCATTGACAAAGAAATGATCAGTCTATAATTTTAATGGTAGGTTTATTTGAACAGTGAGAGACAGAATAACAACAACAAAAATCCAGAAAAACGCATGTCAGAAATGTTATAAATTGATTTGCATTTTAATGAGGGAAATAAGTATTTGACCCCTCTGCAAAACATGACTTAGTACTTGGTGGCAAAACCCTTGTTGGCAATCACAGAGGTCAGACGTTTCTTGTAGTTGGCCACCAGGTTTGCACACATCTCAGGAGGGATTTTGTCCCACTCCTCTTTGCAGATCTTCTCCAAGTCATTAAGGTTTCGAGGCTGACGTTTGGCAACTCAAACCTTCAGCTCCCTCCACTTTCACCCAGTTCTCCTCTGAATCATTCAGATGTTCTTTGGCAAACTTCAGACGGGCATGTATATGTGCTTTCTTGAGCAGGGGGATCTTGCGGGTGCTGCAGGATGTCAGTCCTTCACGGCGTAGTGTGTTACCAATTTTTTTCTTGGTGACTATGGTCCCAGCTGCCTTGAGATCATTGACAAGATCCTCCCGTGTAGTTCTGGGCTGATTCCTCACCGTTCTCATGATCATTGCAACTCCACGAGGTGAGATCTTGCATGGAGCCCCAGGCCGAGGGAGATTGACAGTTATTTTGTGTTTCTTCCATTTGCGAATAATCGCACCAACTGTTGTCACCTTCTCACCAAGCTGCTTGGCGATGGTCTTGTAGCCCATTCCAGCCTTGTGTAGGTCTACAATCTTGTCCCTGACATCCTTGGAGAGCTCTTTGGTCTTGGCCATGGTGGAGAGTTTGGAATCTGATTGATTGATTGCTTCTGTGGACAGGTGTCTTTTATACAGGTAACAAACTGAGATTAGGAGCACTCCCTTTAAGAGTGTGTACCTGTATAAAAGACACCTGGGAGCCAGAAATCTTTCTGATTGAGAGGGGCTCAAATACTTATTTCCCTCATTAAAATGCAAATCAATTTATAACATTTTTGACATGCGTTTTTCTGGATTTTTTTGTTGTTATTTTGTCTCTCACTGTTCAAATAAACCTACCATTCAAATTATAGACTGATCATTTCTTTGTCAGTGGGCAAACGTACAAAATCAGCAGGGGATCAAATACTTTTTTCCCTCACTTGTAATATCTTATTTTTCACAGAGTTGTGGCTGAACGACGGCATGAATAACATACAGCTGGCGGGTTATACACTGTATCGGCAGGATAGAACAGCAGCCTCTGGTAAGACAAGGGGTGGTGGTCTATGTATATTTGTAAACAACAGCTGGTGCACAATATCTAAGGAATTCTCGAAGTTTTCCTCGCCTGAGGTAGTGTATCTCATGATAAGCTGTAGACCACACTATCTACCAAGAGAGTTTACATCTATATTCTTCGTAGCTGTCTATTTACCACCACAAAAAACCTGCTTACAAGCAAATACTAAAGCAGGAAGCACCAGTGACTCGGTCAATAAAAAAGTGGTCAGATGAAGCAGATGCTAAGCTACATGACTGTTTTGCTAGCACAGACTGGAATATGTTCCGGGATTCTTCAGATAGCATTGAGGAGTACACCACATCAGTCACTGGCTTCATCAATATAACGTACATACCCCAACCAGAAGCCATGGATTACAGGCAACATCCGCACTGAGCTAAAGGGTAGAGCTGCCGCTTTCAAGGAGCGGGACTCTAATCCGGAAGCTTATAGGAAATCCCGCTATGCCTTCCGACAAAACATCAAACAGGCAAAGCGTCAATACAGGACTAAGATCGAATCGTACTGCACGGGCTCGTCGGATGTGGCAGGGAATGCAAACTATTGCAGACTACAAAGGGAAGCACAGCCGCGAACTGCCCAGTGACACGAGCCTACCAGACGAGCTAAATTACTTTGATGCTCGCTTTGAGGCAAGTAACACTGAAACATGCATGAGAGCATCAGCTGTTCCGGACGACTGTGTGATCACGCTCTATGTAGCCGATGTGAGTAAGACCTTTAAACAGGTTAACATTCACAAGACCGCAGCGCCAGACGGATTACCAGGACCTGTACTCCGAGCATGCGCTGACCAACTGGCAAGTGTCTTCACTGACATTTTCAACCTCTCCCTGTCTGAGTCTGTAATACCAACATGTTTCAAGCAGACCACCATAGTCCCTGTGCCCAAGAACACTAAGGTAACCTGCCACTCATGACTGCATGGCCAGGCACGACTCCAACATCATCATTAACTTTGCAGATGACACAACAGTGGTAGGCCTGATCACCGACAACGACGAGACAGCCTATAGGGAGGAGGTCAGAGACCTGGCTGTGTGGTGCCAGGACAACAACCTCTCCCTCAACGTGATCAAGACAAAGGAGATGATTGTGGACTACAGGAAAAGAAGAGGACAGAGCACGCCCCCATTCTCATAGACGGGGCTGTAGTGGAGCAGGTTGAGAGCTTCAAGTTCCTTGGTGTCCACATCACCAACAAACTAACATGGTCCAAGCACACCAAGACAGTCGTGAAGAGGGCATGACAAAACCTATTCCCCCTAAGGAGACTGAAAGATTTGGCATGGGTCCTCAGATCCTCAAAAGGTTCTACAGCTGCACCATCAAGAGCATCCTGACTGGTTGCATCACTGATTCCAAGATGGCATAGCAGTGCGGTCATGTTTTATGTAGTGTCCTCATGTAAATAGCCTGTTTTTAGTTTTTTTGTCTTTTTCGTATATATTTCTCCATCTCACTTTCCATCCTTTAACTAAATATACTTTCCTGCAACCCGCCTCACCCAATGTGGAACGGATTCTGTTGTTTCTTCATAAATTTTTATCCAGAACCTCTGGCTGAAACTAGCCAGCTAACTAGCTACTTGCTATTAGCCACCGTTAGCGGTCTTCACCATTGTCCGTGGCCTGCACTACCTACCAGCCAGCTCTAGCCTGGACAATTGTCGGCCAGTCTGCACAGTCTGCACATCGCGATATCGAGCCAGAGCATATCGGATTTTCTGCCGGAACCACTGAATCACTGGACCTTAACACCGGATCATCGCTAGCCAGCTAACTAGCTACTTGCTATTAGCCACCGTTAGCGGTCTTCACCATTGTCCGTGGCCGTGGCCTGCACTACCTACCAGCCAGCTCTAGCCTGGACTATTATTCGGCCAGTCTGCACTGTCTGCACAGCGCGTTATCGACCCAGAACATATCGGTTTTCTGCCGGAATCACTGAATCACTGGACCTTTAACACCGGATTCTTCGCTACTAGCTAGCTGCAACCAAATGGACGTTGTGGTTGGCTAATCAGTCCAGAGCCGGACGGGACCTCCTAGTGTTGACACGGAGCCCCGCCGATCCAACACGACTGGTCTGCCGACGAAATCGTCTGATGTGGTTACAACAGGCTTCCCGTTACGACGTCGACCACAAAGATCTATCTGCTAGCCCCGGCCCGCTAGCACACGCTAGCCGGCCGCCTCTTGCTCGCTAATGATATAGCAGCCCCCGAACTACCTCCGAACTATCCTATTGCTGTTCACCGGACCTTATGATAACTCAGCTATACAGCTGATGCCTGCTGGACTGTTCCTTTTTACGGTACCGAATCCTGTTTATGTTTAGCCTCAGCCCAAACTTTGTCGCCATTACCAGCTGTTGTCTTAGCTCTCTCGAATTACACCTGTGATTGCTTTATGCCTCTCTCCCATCTCAATATGCCTTGCTTGTTGCTGTTTCGGTTATTTCTTATTGTACTATTTCACTGTCCCAGCCCAGCCCAGCTAAACCTGCCTTAGATAGCTCCTTTGTCCCACCCCTCATACACGCTGAGACCGACTCAATCGGTGCCTCCAGTGATGCTATCTCTTTCATCGTTACCCAACGCTTAGGTTTACCTCCACTGTACTCATATCCTTCCATATCCTTTTCTGTACATAATGCCCTGAATCTATTCTACAACGCCCAGAAACCTGCCCCTTTTTTTCTCTGTACCCAACGCACTAGAAGACCAGTACTTAAAGCCTTTAGCCGTATCCTTATTCTACTCCTCCTCTGTTCCTCTGGTGATGTAGAGGTTAACCCAGGCCCTGTAGCCCCCAGTATCACTCCTACTCCCCAGGCGTTATCATTTGTTGACTTCTGTAATCGTAAAAGCCTTGGTTTCTTGTACGTTAACATCCGAAGTCTCCTCCCTAAGTTTTAGTTATTCACTGCGTTAGCACACTCCGCCAACCCTGATGTTCTAGCAGTGTCTGAATCCTGGCTTAGGAAGGCCACCAAACATTCAGACATTTCCATCCCCAACTACAACATTTTCCGTCTCGATAGAACTGCCAAAGGGGGTGGGGTTGCAATCTACTGTAGAGATAGCCTGCAGAGCTCTATCGTACTATCCAGGTCTGTGCCCAAACAGTTTGACCTTCTACTTCTAAAAATCCACCTTTCCAGAAATAAGTCTCTCACTGTTGCCGCCTGCTACAGACCCCCCTCAGCCCCGAGCTGTGCCCTGGACACCATATGTGAACTGATTGCCCCCCATCTATCCTCAGAGTTCGTACTGCTTGGTGACCTATTGATTCTGTTTCCTCGTGGCAGAGTTTGCACACTGCTGACTGTTTATGCCCCATATATTGAGCATTCTTTTTGTGGCGAGTAGTTTATAATAATATATATAATATAATATGCCATTTAGCAGACGCTTTTATCCAAAGCGACTTACAGTCATGCGTGCATACATTTTTTGTGTATGGGTGGTCCCGGGGATCGAACCCACTACCTTGGCGTTACAAGCGCCGTGCTCTACCAGCTGAGCTACAGAGGACCACAGTTTATATAATAGTTTAAATTAAAAATAATGAATAATGCATCAGGTGTTGTTTTGTACATGAGTTCATAAACCCGATGCCATGGTATTGGGACATCAAAAATCTGTTCCCAACTATCTTGAATTTTATGCGGCATAGTTGTCATACCTCTTGACCTTAAGTGAAACTGACACATTTTACAATTTATACTTGTCATTTTAAGCCATGCATGGTTTTTCATTGGAGGCAGGCAAACCAATACATTCCTTTCTCTTTTGAGTAATTGCCTCTTCCATTTCACAGACTTCATCAGTAACATTTCAACTAACTATCTACTAACCCTAACCTTAACCCTTACCCTAACCCTTATTCTAAACCTTATCCTAACCCTAACCTTAACCCTTACCCTAACCCTTATTCTAAACCTTATCCTAACCCTAACCTTAACCCTTACCCTAACCCTTATTCTAAACCTTATCCTAACCCTAAACTTAGTGAGCAGTTGCTTATCAACAGATAGTTTGTTGATAGCATGACCATCTGTAGAGGATATATCCAAATAGTGTGACCGTTGGTTATACTTTTGTATTGAATTATTTAAAAAGTATTGAAATATTGTATTGTATTTTGTATTGCATCTCCTTACACCTTTGTTAATGTTGTTTGTAATGTCATGTAATGTTGTTTGTTAATGGCTTGTGTGACATCATTTGACCGTCTTTTTTACGATGTCATTCGTAAACATGATACCTTCCTTATACATTTTTTTCAAGACAATTGGTCTTCCCTATATCAGTACGTTGGAGTTTAGCCATAATATTTGCTGTAATGTTTGTCCTGCCTCTTCTGGAGGATGACATTGGAATTGTAACCAACTCTGTATGGCTTCATTTAAAAAGGTGGATACTTTAAAGAGACGTGTGTGTTTGTGTGAGAGAGAGCTGCTTACAAATCAACATATTTATTAATCTACAGTACCATATTCTCATGCGTGAGAAGGTAACATAATATATTATTCAATATATAGATGCAAACTCTTTGAAATACATGTGTGCAGACATCTATATCTGTATTTATGCATGCATACATGTCTCTTTGTATGTACAGTGGGGGGAAAAAGTATTTAGTCAGCCACCAATTGTGCAAGTTCTCCCACTTAAAAAGATGAGAGAGGCCTGTAATTTTCATCATAGGTACACGTCAACTATGACAGACAAAATGAGATTTTTTTTCTCCAGAAAATCACATTGTAGGATTTTTTATGAATTTATTTGCAAATTATGGTGGAAAATAAGTATTTGGTCAATAACAAAAAGTTTCTCAATACTTTGTTATATACCTTTTGTTGGCAATGACACAGGTCAAACGTTTTCTGTAAGTCTTCACAAGGTTTTCACACACTGTTGCTGGTATTTTGGCCCATTCCTCCATGCAGATCTCCTCTAGAGCAGTGATGTTTTGGGGCTGTCGCTGGGCAACACGGACTTTCAACTCCCTCCAAAGATTTTCTATGGGGTTGAGATCTGGAGACTGGCTAGGCCACTCCAGGACCTTGAAATGCTTCTTACGAAGCCACTCCTTCGTTGCCCGGGCGGTGTGTTTGGGATCACTGTCATGCTGAAAGACCCAGCCACGTTTCATCTTCAATGCCCTTGCTGATGGAAGGAGGTTTTCACTCAAAATCTCATGATACATGGCCCCATTCATTCTTTCATTTACACGGATCAGTCGTCCTGGTCCCTTTGCAGAAAAACAGCCCCAAAGCATGATGACTGTAAGTCGCTTTGGATAAAAGCGTCTGCTAAATGGCATATTATTATTATTATTATGTTTCCACCCCCATGCTTCACAGTAGGTATGGTGTTCTTTGGATGCAACTCAGCATTCTTTGTCCTCCAAACACGACGAGTTGAGTTTTTACCAAAAAGTTCTATTTTGGTTTCATCTGACCATATGACATTCTCCCAATCCTCTTCTGGATCATCCAAATGCACTCTAGCAAACTTCAGATGGGCCTGGACATGTACTGGCTTAAGCAGGGGGACACGTCTGGCACTGCAGGATTTGAGTCCCTGGCAGCGTAGTGTGTTACTGATGGTAGGCTTTGTTACTTTGGTCCCAGCTCTCTGCAGGTCATTCACTAGGTCCCCCCCGTGTGGTTCTGGGATTTTTGCTCACCGTTCTTGTGATCATTTTGACCCCACGGGGTGAGATCTTGCGTGGAGCTCCAGATCGAGGGAGATTATTAGTGGTCTTGTATGTCTTCCATTTCCTAATAATTGCTCCCACAGTTGATTTCTTCAAACCAAGCTGCTTACCTATTGCAGATTCAGTCTTCCCAGCCTGGTGCAGGTCTACAATTTTGTTTCTGGTGTCCTTTGACAGCTCTTTGGTCTTGGCCATAGTGGAGTTTGGAGTGTGACTGTTTGAGGTTGTGGACAGGTGTCTTTTATACTGATAACAAGTTCAAACAGGTGCCATTAATACAGGTAACGAGTGGAGGACAGAGGAGCCTCTTAAAGAAGAAGTTACAGGTCTGTGAGAGCCAGAAATCTTGCTTGTTTGTAGGTGACCAAATACTTATTTTCCACCATAATTTGCAAATAAATTCATTAAAAATCCTACAATGTGATTTTCTGGAAAAAAAAATCTCAATTTGTCTGTCATAGTTGATGTGTATCTATGATGAAAATTACAGGCCTCTCTCATCTTTTTAAGTGGGAGAACATGCACAATTGGTGGCTGACTAAATACGTTTTTCCCCCACTGTATGTATAGCTTTAATATGTATGGAATTTTACAGTACTGACTGTACATATTTACACTGAGTGTACAAAACATTAACCTCTAATGGATTGGTGTCCCGTATACGGGACGGTTGAGCTAACGTGTGCTAATGTGATTAGCATGACTGTTGTAAGTAACAGCAAACTTTCCAGGACATAGACATGTCTTATATGGGCAGAAAGCTTACATTCTTGTTAATCTAACTGCACTGTCCAATTTACAGTAGCTATTACAGTGAAAAAAATACCATGTTATTGTTTGAGGAGAGTGCACAACAACAAAAATCTTATCACGGCAACTGGTTTGATACATTCACCTCTGAAGGTAAATAATGTACTTACATTCAGTAATCTTGCTCTGATTTGGCATCCTAAGGGTCCCAGAGATAAAATGTAGCATAGTTTTGTTTGATAAAATCAATTTTTATATTCAGATGTAGGAACTGGGTTCTACAGTTTGAACCCTTGCTGTCTCTGGCTCCACACCCACCCCGCCCGGCCATCTAGATGTGTGAAAGTTAGTGTATAAGCTAATGATCGATCATATATGACATTCCTGGGAGTGTGTAAACTTACATTTTGTATTACCATATCATTTTTACATGTTCTCTATAGTTACAGTGGCTTGCGAAAGTATTCACCCCCCTTGGCCTTTTTCCTATTTTGTTGCCTTACAACCTGGAATTTAAATCGGTTTTTGGGGGGGTTGTATCATTTGATTTACACAACATGCCTACCACTTTGAAGATGCAAAATATTTTTTTTTGTGAAACAAACAAAAAAACAGAAAACTTGAGCGTGCATAACTATTCACCCCCCCAAAGTCAATTATTTGTAGAGCCACCATTTGCAGCAAATACAGCTGCAAGTCTCTTGGGGTATGTCTCTATAAGCTTGGCACATCTAGCCACTGGGATTTTTGACCATTCTTCAAGGCAGAACTGCTCCAGCTCCTTCAAGTTGGATGGGTTCCGCTGGTGTACAGCAAACTTTAAGTCATACCACAGATTCTCAATTGGATTGAGGTCTTTATTTAACTAATTATGTGACTTTTGAAGGTAATTGGTTGCACCAGATCTTATTTAGGGGCTTCATAGCAAAGGGGGTGAATACATATACACGCACCACTTTTCCGTTATTTTTTTTTTTTAATTTTTTGAAACAAGTAATTTTTTTCATTTCAGTTCACCAATTTGGAATTTTTTGTGTATGTCCATTACATGAAATCCAAATAAAAATAATTTTAAATTACAGGTTGTAATGCAACAAAATTGGAAAAACACCAAGGGGGATTAATACTTTTGCAAGGCACTGTATGTACTTGAGAATGTATCAATTGACCAATTCTGCACATTTGGGCAGACTTGATACAAAGTAGTCCAGTATTGCAATGCTTCATTGGATCAATCTGAAACTTTGCACAGACATTGCTGCCGTCTAGTGGCCAAAGTCTAAATTGCGCCTAAACTGCAATATTATATTGTGGCCTTTCTCTTGCATTTCAAAAATGATGGAACAAACAAATAAATAGAAAAAACATGTTTTTTTGTTTGTATTATCTTCTACCAGATCTAATGTGTTATATTCTCCTACATTAATTTCACATTTCCACAAACTTCAAAGTGTTTCCTTTCAAATGGTATCAAGAATATGCATATCCTTGCTTCAGGTCCTGAGCTACAGGCAGTTAGATTTGGGTAATTTTAGGCGGGAATTGAAAAAAAGGGTCAGATCCTTAAGAGGTTTAAAGAACACCTGCTCTTTCCATGACACAGACTGACCAGGTACATCCAGGTGAAAGCAATGATCCCTTATTGATGTCACTTGTTAAATTCACTTCAATCAGTGTAGATGAAGGGGAGGAGACAGGTTAAAGGAGGATTTTTAAGCCCTGACACAATTGAGACATGGATTGTGTATGTGTGCCATTCAGAGGGTGAATGGGAAAGTGCTTTTGAACGGGGTATGATAGTAGGTGCCAGGTGTACCAGTTTGTGTCAAGAACTGCAATGCTGCTGGGTTTTTCAAGAGCAACAGTTTCTCGTGTGAATCAAGAATGGTCCACCACCCAAAGGACATCCAGCCAACTTGACACAACTGTGGGAAGCATTGGAGTCAACATGGGCCAGCATTCCTGTGGAACGCTTTCGACACTTTGTAGAGTCCATGACCCGACAAATTGAAGCTGTTCTGAGGGGTGCAACTCAATATTAGGAAGGTGTCGTTAATGTTTTGTACACTCAGTGTATGTTCCACATTTTGAATAATACATTTAATAAAATGCAGCAGGCGTTGGAAGCTGAGATATCTGTCAGATCTCCCCTCCAGTGTTGCTACATTGGTGTCAGTGCCGTACGAGAATTGAGCTTTGATATCATTGTCCTACTTTATAGAGACCTCTATCCTCTAGCTAGCTCAACACATACAGGTCTCTAATGAGCCAAGCTGAACACAGCCTTCCAGAGAGACCAAGACAATATTTCTACAGTTATCAATAAAATAACATACTCCTTGGGCTAGTTCTTAATTGGTTTCAAATCCACCCCCCAAATGTACATGCAAATGTCTACCTCCTCAAAACAAAAGAACAAAAAAAAGACATTAAAATGACTAACCCCTTTACATTCCCAAAGCTCCCTCATTAGCTTTTTATGATTCCAAACTCCTTAACGTCTTCAGCTCAAATGGTGCAGAACGTTTTCAACTTCTTCTTCTTCCTCTTTCTTCTTCCTCCCTCCCTGCTTCATTCCAACCTGCCTGAAGCTTAATCCGGCTATGCTGCATCTCTCTACTCCATACAGATGACAGGAACTAATCAGGGGCAGGCCGATCTCCCCACGCCATAGAGAGAGAGGCTGTACTGTACTGTAGGCTACATAGGGGAGCACCTGGGGTCAATGATGAATATTTAAATTCAAATTATGATGACCTTGAGTGTGTTGAGAGACTCATTTGTGTTCCAGACCCTCATAATGGAGATGCCTGGAAGGTTCCACAGTGTTAGGAGAATTAACACAACCTCTCTCTCTGTAGTGGAGTGAGTGATTGCGTTCGTGCGCGCGTGTGTGAGAGAGACAGAGACTATGTTAAAGCTCAACTCTACTCAAGAGAATGATATCTGTATCGTTGGACCTAATTAGTCAGAGCCAATTCTACATATTAACACTCAAATAAAATAAAATAAAATGTTATTTGTCACATGCGCCGAATACAACACGTGTAGACCTTACAGTGAAATGCTTACTTACTAGCCCTTAAGCAACACTGCTGTTTTAGGAAAAATAAGTGTTGAGTAAAAAAATAGATAAGTAAAAAATTATAATAACAAATAAATAAATAAAGAGCAGCAGTAAAATAACAGCAGCGAGGCTATATACAGGGGGTACCGGTACGTGGGCACAGGTTAGTTGAGGTAATTGAGGTAATATGTACATTTTGGTAGAGTTATAGTGACTATGCATAGATAATAAACAGAGAGTAGCAGCAGCGTAAAAGAGGGGGGGGGTCCGGGTAGCCATTTGATTAGCTGTTAAGAAACCTTTTGGACCTAGACTTGGCGCTCCGGTACCGCTTGCCGTGCGGTAGCAGAGATAACAGTCTATGACTAGGGTGGCTGGAGTGTTTGACAATTTCTAGGGCCAAGTGGCAGGAAGCTTGGCCCCAGTGATGAACTGGGCCGTACGCACTACCCTCTGTAGTGCCTTGCGGTCGGAGGCCGAGCAGTTGCCATACCAGGCGGTCATGCAACCAGTCAGGATGCTCTCGATGGTGCAGCTGTAGAATACTTTGAGGATCTGAGGACCCATGCCAAATCTTTTCAGTCTCCTGAGGGGGAATAGGCTTTGTCGTGCCCTCTTCACGACTGTCTTGGTGTGTTTGGACCATGATAGTTCGTTGGTGATGTGGACACCAAGGAACTTGAAGCTCTCTACCTGTTCCACTACAGCCCTGTCGATGAGAATGGGGGCGTGCTCAGTCCTCTTTTTTTCCTGTAGTCCACGATCATCTCCTTTGTCTTGGTCACGTTGAGGGAGAGGTTGTTATCCTGGCACCACACGGCCAGGTCTCTGACCTCCTCCCTATAGGCTGTCTCATCGTTGTCAGTGATCAGGCCTACCACTGTTGTGTAGTCAGCAAACTTAATGATGGTGTTGGAGTCGTGCCTGGCCATGCAGTCATGGGTGAACAGGGAGTACAGGAGGGGACTGAGCACGCACCCCTGAGGGGCACCCGTGTTGAGGATCAGTGTGGCAGATGTGTTTTTACCTACCCTTACCATCTGGGGGCGGCCCGTCAGGAAGTCCAGGATCCAGTTGCAGAGGGAGGTGTTTAGTCCCAGGATCCTTAGCTTAGTGATGAGCTTTGAGGGCACTATGGTGTTGAATGCTGAGCTGTAGTCAATGAATAGCATTCTCACGTAGGTGTTCCTCTTGTCCAGGTGGGAAAGGGCAGTGTGGAGTGCAATAGAGATTGCATCATCTGTGGATCTGTTGGGGAAGTATGCAAATTGGAGTGGGTCTAGGGTTTCTGGGATAATGGTGTTGATGTGAGCCATGACCAGCCTTTCAAAGCACTTCATGGCTACAGACGTCAGTGCTACGGGTCGGTAGTCATTTAGGCAGGTTATCTTAGTGTCCTTGGGCACGGGGACTATGGTGGTCTGCTTGAAACATGTTGGTATTACAGACTCAGTCAGGGACATGTTGAAAATGTCAGTGAAGACACTTGCCAGTTGGTCAGCACATGCTCTGAGTACACGTCCTGGTAATCCGTCTGGCCCTGCGGCCTTGTGAATGTTGACCTGCTTAAAAGTCTTACTCACATTGGCTACGGAGAGCGTGATCACATAGTCATCCGGAACAGCTGGTGCTCTCATGCATGCTTCAGTGTTGCTTGCCTCGAAGCGAGCATAGAAGTGGTTTAGCTCGTCTGGAAGTCTTGTGTCACTGGGCAGCTCGCGGCTGTGCTTCTCTTTGTAGTCTGTAATAGTTTTCAAGCCCTGCGACATCCGACGAGCGTCAGAGCCGGTGTAGTACGATTCAATCTTAGTCCGGTATTGACTCTTTACCTGTTTGATGGTTCGTCGGAGGGCATAGCAGGATTTCTTATAAGCTTCCGGGTTAGAGTCCCACTCCTTGAAAGCGGCAGCTCTACCCTTTAGCTCAGTGCGGATGTTGCCTGTAATCCATGGCTTCTGGTTGGGGTATGTACGTACGGTCACTGTGGGGACGACGTCATCGATGCACTTATTGATGAAGCCAGTGACTGATGTGGTGTACTCCTCAATACCATCTGAAGAATCCCGGAACATGTTCCAGTCTGTGCTAGCAACACAGTCCTGTAGCTTAGCATCTGCGTCATCTGACCACTTTTTTATTAACCGAGTCACTGTTGCTTCCTGCTTTAGTTTTTGCTTATAAGCAGGAATCAGGAGGATAGAGTTATGGTCAGATTTGCCAAATGGAGGGCGAGGGAGAGCTTTGTATGCGTCTCTGTGTGTGGAGTAAAGGTGGTCTAGAGTTTTTTTTCCTCTGGTTGCACATTTAACATGCTGGTAGAAATTAGGTAGAACTGATTTAAGTTTCCCTGCATTAAAGTCCCCGGCCACTAGGAGCGCTGCCTCTGGATGAGCATTTTCCTGTTCACTTATGGCCTTATACAGCTCATTCAGTGCAATCTTAATGCCAGCATTGGTTTGTGGTGGTAAATAGACAGCTATGAAAAATATAGATGAAAACTATCTTGGTAAATAGTGTGGTCTACAGCTTATCAAAAGATACTCTACCTCAGGCGAGCAAAACCTGGAGACTTCCTTAGCATTTGATTTTGTGCACCAGCTGTTGTTTACAAATATACACAGACCGCCACCCCTTGTCTTACCGTAGTCAACCGTTCTATCCTGCCGATGTAGCGTATAGCCCGCTAGCTGTATGTTGTCCATGTCGTCGTTCAGCCACGACTCTGTGAAACATAATATATTACAGTTTTTAATGTCCCGTTGGTAGGATAACCGGAATCTTAGGTAATCTAATTTATTTTCAAATGATTGAACATTGGCTAATAGGATTGATGGAAGAGGCAGTTTACTCGCTCGCCGTCGGATCCTTACAAGGCACCCCGACCTACGTCCACGATATCTCCGTCTCTTTCTCATGCGAATGAAGGGGATTTGGGCCTTGTCGGGTATCTGTAGGATATCCTTCGTGTCCGACTTGTTGAAGAAAAAATCTTTGTCCAATACGAGGTGAGTAATCGCTGTCCTGTTATCCAGAAGCTCTTTTTGGTTATAAGAGACGATGGCAAAAACATTATGTACAGAATAAATTACAAATAACGCGGAAAAACACACATAATAGTACAATTGGTTAGAGGGCTGTAAAACGGCAGCCATCTTCTCCGGCGCCATTCTCTCAAATGATGTCAATTAGCCTATCAGAAGCTTCTAAAGCCATGACATCATTTTCTTGAATTTTCCAAGCTGTTTAAAGGCACAGTCAACTTAGTGTATGTAAACTTCTGACCCACTGGAAATGTGAAACAGTGAATTATAAATTAAATAATCTGTCTGTAAACAATTGTTTGAAAAATTACTTGTGTCATGCACAAAGTAGATGTCCTAACCGACTTGCCAAAACTATAGTTTGTTAATAAAAAATGTGTGGAGTGGTTGAAAAACAAGTTTTAATGACTCCAACCTAAGTGTATGTAAACTTCCGACTTCAACTGTATATAGGCAGCAGCCTCTATTGTGCTAGTGAAGGCTATTTAACAGTCTGATGGCCTTGAGATAGAAGCTGTTTTTCAGTCTCTCGGTCCCAGCTTTGATGCACCTGTACTGACCTTGCCTTCTGGATGAAAGTGGGGTGAACAGGCAGTGGCTCGGGTGGTTGTTGTCCTTTTCATTAGGAGGGGCGTCTACCGTGGATCGCTTAAATAATTATTATGATCACATTTCCTCAATTGAAATGATAGGCCTATGGGGACTCCTGGACATCTGACAGCCAAGCTAATCAGTGTAGCCTTTCATCTTCTAGACATGGTGTTGAAAAATCTTCACGCCTAGAATAAAAACCACCAGGCTTCCATCAGAGACATTTTAGTAGATGCTCTTATCCAGAGCGACTTACAGTTAGTGAGTGCATACATTTTCATACTGGCCCCCCGTGGGAAACGAACCCACAACCCTGCCGTTGCAAGCACCATGCTCTACCAACTGAGCTACAGGGGAGACTCAATTGAATGTAAAAAATAAAGAATTACAGGGGTAGTTTGGAAAAACGAATCCCGTGTGAATCTTCCTCTGGAATAAGGCACATGCTGGGATAATAATTACATTACCAACATCTCTAGTACCCTCATACTGTAGCGGTTTCTATTGGCCCTCTTCAAACTTTCCTTTAAATTCATTTAATATTCTACATTATTTTAGCATTATGCTATAATGTAGCCTAGGACTACTTTCTGATGGACTACAGTCAAGATTTGAAGGTGAGCCTAGGTTTTGAATACGTTTTTAGAAAAGGAGAAATGTGATTTGTGTGTGTGTCTGAGATGCGCTGGTGGCTTTGATGGGTCCTTTTAGGGTGTGTGTGTGTGAGATCGCTAATTCTCTCTATGTCCATTCAGAACGTTTCCTAAAGTAGCATGTCTGGACTCCATCTCTTAATAAGAGAGGAGGGACAAATAATAGAACTGAAATGAGTGTAACAAAATTATAAAAATGTAAGCAGGTCATGATGATCAGTATATGTGCGAAGAATGACGACAGGTGCCAGTTTTGCATTTCTTTCCTCATTAATCGAATGCAACTGAAGCAAACGTAGCTCGATTTAATCTTGTAGGCTAATATTTTCCGTATCATCATTTCTCTCTCTCATTACGGAGTCCTCTCTAGCTATTTTGAACAACATGATCTTGCATTCAGACTGCCTTCTCACAGGGGAATGACTGCAGCAAGTCATAACAATATTATTTATTGTTGTTCTTAATTCTATATTGTGCCAAATTTGTGTGCACCCTATGTTCCATAACGTTGTCATGGACAATATTAATGTTGTTTCTAACTACCAATCAGCAACTGCGCCATAAATTCGGCGGCATATTGAACGTTGAATTTGCCGAAAGGCCAGTCTCTTTGGAAAATGACAGCAGTTGCAAGGAGTGGAATGTTAGCTAAAAATACTGGTACCAAGACTATGTCCTCTATGCTTTATTGCAGGGATCATCAACTACTGTAGTTCAGTCGAGGGACGATTTTTTTTCTTGAGCCGGAACATAATTACAAATAATTTGTAGACTGCAAATTGACTGCAAGAATCCCAAACAGATATTTGACTAAAACATAATCATTTCAAACCTTGCTTACATTTGTATATGATCACGTGGCTCTCTATTATGCGTGGGAATACTTGAGAACAAATCACTTGGAGCTGATTTCCTGGTGTTTTTACATTATTTTTGTCTAACAATGAACAAACTTGGGGGCCAAATAAAACCAGCCGCCGTGGGCCGCCAGTTGGGGAACCCTGCTTTTATAGGGACAACATGTCCTTTCCCCTGATCTAGAGACAGCTAAAGGGTCAACTGCCATGTATACATGCCAATACAGTTAGCAACTAGGCCACTATGACCCTACAGCAAGGAGAGAGAGGGAGAGGGGTTAAAGCAGACGAGCAAGGCGATAGCAGCATCGATTTAAAGATATCTGATATGGTTGACCAGCTCCCAGTCAAAAGCAGCATTGAATATCTGTTATCATGTGTAACGTCCTCTGTGTAGGGGAGAGTGGGGTAAGTTGAGCCAAAGTGTTTGTTGATCCACCTCTTGTTTCTAGGAAACCATACACAAAATGAATCATGTGACCAATTATTTAGGATGAGGTCATCATTTCATGGAGTCTCTGAAGGAAGAAACCACATGGAAAAAGTGGTAAGCAAGTTAAGTCCAAAAAACAGATAAAATGAATGTATTGTGCTATAGGTTTCCTAATGCTTGTATCTCAACCAAAGTAGATAGTTTTAAGATTGGTTTGTACGTCAGTTGGGGTCTCTATACACTTAAATATGAGGTCCTAAACCTAGCATGAAAGTGCATCCTTATAGTTGTGTGGGCTATATTCAAAATGTTTGCCTTGGAGTAAGTTGAGCCAATGGCAACCATACCCCATACAAATTATGATTACATGATTGTATTTTTGCAATGTGTCATGCATATGAACCCAAGAGAGTGCATTTTTATTGTTACAGAGCAGACATGATCATGCCCTGTGTATAGAAACGTAAAACAAGCAGGGGTCTAGCCCCCCTTGAGGTTCTTTAGAGAGCAACCAAGGAAGTGACAGAAGGGAAGAAGTCCATTTGAGCAGCAGCAAGGGATTAAAAAATTGACTGAATGGTATATCTGAAAAGGTATATTGCAAAAAATAAAACGAACACCTGTGTGAAAGAGAGGCTTTGATAGAGTAGCGGAGGCGCACAAGGTCTTATCTGATGACATGGAGTCTGAGCTTGCTATATATCAAGAATCCTGCGGACCAGTTTCATGGACTTAGTAGCCTCAAATGCAGAGAACTTGCCTATGAATTGGCACATCGAAACAACACCCCTGTCCCAGACAACTGGTCAAGAAATGGAAGTGATATTAAACAGAGAGATCTACAGTATATCTGAATGAAGGCATATATTTAAGATATACAATATACCACACCCCCATTCCATGAATTAAACTTTGACCTACCAGCACCATCACCCACTGTCACAGGACACCGTCACCCACTTACCCTAAGGCGGCTCAACTTACCCTGTCCCTATGCACAACTTACCCCATACCCGGGGGGAAATTGTGCCAAGAGACCACTTTTCTGGACAAGCTTTGTTTTCATAACTGTTATGTTTAAATTAATTCTGATTATTTCCAGAGATACACAACATCTTGAAATATATGTAGATATCTTTGTTAGAAAGAATACTATGTTTCCCTTGACGTAGTGATGCTGAATCAGAGCAGCGGCCGGTCAGCATTGTACCGAACCACCAGACTCATACTGTAACATGGTCATCTTCAATCTGCCTTGTTTCAATCTCTCCACACCAAACAGGTCTAAGTAGGGCCTAGCTCGCCCTCTCTCCTCTCCATACAGGTCTAAGTAGGGTCTGGGGGCATGCATAACTCATTCAGGATGTAGATAAATGGTGATGTGTGCTGGGAAGGTTAAGAGGCGACTGGTTCATTTGTGGCAGTTCATGTGAACTTGTGTGATGGTTTGAGAGAGAGGCTAACGATACTGTGAAGGTATGGGACCGCTTGGGGCCTGTTGGGGCTGAGTGTAGCAGTGGCCATCAGGCTGTGTGGATCCCTCCATATGTCTCCTTTCCTTAACGGCCCCCGCCCCAAGCTACTGCAGGCGAGAATTGATTGCACATTCTGTCAGTGGCCATTCCCTCTTCTGAGATTTGGCTGCTGTGAGTTAGTGTGTCTGTGTGTGGGGGGGGCTCTGAAGAGTGTGTGTGTGTGTGTTTGTGTGTGTGTGTGCGCATGCGTGTGGTGTGCGTCCACATTAACACACTGCTGCCCAGTATGCTGCCCAGTATGCTGCCCAGTATGCTGCCCAGTATGCTGCCCAGTATGCTGCCCAGTATGCTGCCCAGTATGCTGCCCAGTATGCTATGTTTTAGTTTGCTTCTACGTCTTCTTTCCTTTCAGTGGAATAGCCCATTTCTAACCCCCACCTGCTGAGGAGGAACAGGTATGTATGTAGGCTAACCCTACCAGGTCTCACTAGGGGGTCTGTATGTAGGCTAACCCTACCAGGTCTCACTAGGGGGTCTGTATGTAGGCTAACCCTACCAAGAAAAAAAGCCTGAGACAACAACCATTGAGAGAGAGAGATGTTTACTGTTAATATTTATTGTTTATTTCACTTTTGTTTACTATCTACTGCACTTTCTTCGGCAATGTTAACATACGTTTCTCATGGCAATAAAACCCTTAAATTGGAAAGTAGCCAAACCGATAGAAGAGTTGGATGACAACCGGCTTAGCAGCAGTAGTAAGTCATTTGTAATTCAGATATTGCACCGAGCAGCAGACATGCAGAAAAATCAATGATAGCTGAGCAAGTAATATTTGCTCTGAAAATTCAACCATCATGGGTCTGGAACAACACTTGCCTCAGGTCATTATTGTAATTTGATTGACATGCTTTTGTGTGTGTGTGTGTGTGTCACAAAATGGTGGTGCTCAGAGAGCCCCTACGCTACCTGAGCAGAAAGAAAAGAGAAGGTGCTGTTTTGGGGCCTCTGTGGGGATTAAAAGAGGGTCTGGTGAAGATGATGAAGGCCTTGATCTTGAGATGAGGGTCACGACCTGAGACGGGACACATCGCTACGGTTTAATTTAAGTTGTGTGTGTGTCTGTGTGTGTGTGTCTGTGTGTGTGTGTCTGTGTATGTGCATCTGTGTGTGTGTCTGTGTGTGCGTGTGTGTGTGCATGTGTGTGCGTGACTGCGTCTGGCGGAGAGAGGGGATGCAGGGTGGACCAATCGTGTAGCTGATACATGGATCTACAGTTTGTGGCTGTTCCTTTAGAATCTAGGGAGGGAACACTCACTCACGCTTCCTCCCAGAGGGTTGGGGTTGGGGGGCGGTAGGGGTGCAGTGGTTTGTGTGTGTGTGAGGGGGGCACCCTGCTGGGTAAGGTACCTGTCCTCCTGGCGGCTGATAGATTAGACTGGGGGGTGCTCCCTGTGGTCGAGATGACAGCCAATCTCTCATTCAGATCAGGAGAGTCAGGGGAGGGCGCCGCACCACATTACTCACCCACCTCCTGTTCTCCCCCTCTCCTCTCCTCTTTATCCATTCATCCTCCCCTACCCCTACCCCTCCCCCTTCCCCTAACCCCCCCTCCACCAGTACACTGTCTCTGGCAGTGAAGTATGGTTCAATTAACCTTTTTCTCCACTCTTTGGGCTGACAACAACAACATGAGCAGGCCTGACGGACACATGGTTTCAATCCTCTCATTTGATTACAGGAGAGATAGATGGTGAGTGCAGGGCAGAGTGCATGGTGTAGGCCCATAGTCTCTGGGGACACAGAGGGATTCTTACAGCACAGTGTGAACCTTTTGTTATCCCTCGCTGGAGTATGTGTGGTGGGCTTTGTCAGGAATGGTACCCTATTACATATTTAGTGCACTAGGCTCTAGTGTAAAATAGTGTAGCCTAGTATATAGGGAATAGGGTGTGAGTTCAGATTTGCCTACAAACGTATACACATATACAGCTGATGCTTCACTGTTTGCTGCCCAATACATTGGGCTGCCGAGTTCACTTAGGTTAAATGAATGGTGCTCAGGTTGCAACAATATCTTTTTTTTAACATCACATTTCAAAAGGTCAGGCTTAAGGTTTTGGACAGGGTTGAAACATTAAGTTTAGGCATCCAAATAGTTATATTAAGGGTTAAGGTTTGGAATAGGGTGACTGGGAATGAACACGCGTCCATCGGATCTGGAGTCATGGGTTTATAAAACACCTACCATGGGATTACGCCCCGTCCACAACACCCTAGCAAAACCCAAGCCTACTTGATGGTAACAGCACTCACTATTGCCCCTAGTGGACGTTTTGAAGGCATTTCTCGATGTCTTCAGGACATGGACAGACATCCAATTTCAAAGTCAATCTTGAGCGATCTGGCTGCAGGTTAAATTAACAAATGATTCAGGATCAGCTCTTCCACAAGTCAAGACCATAACACATTATAACCTAACCCACATATCTGACCCTGGCCCTGGGCATAAAGAGTCATTTGGTAACCTCTAATCCTGTAAGATCTATCTCCAGACTGAGTCAGGGTCCCAAATGGCACCCTATTCCCTATATAGTGCACTACTTTTGACCAGAGCCCTATGGACTCAACACTTCTCTATAGACTGTCTGTGTCCCAAATTGCACTGTATTTCCTATAGGACCGATTCAGACTTAAGAAATGTACGACTTTCCCTACGCACGTCTTTCCTATGCACTTCTCAGTAGTTGGTATTCAGACTTACCTTATTGAGGTTAAAAACCTCTAAAAGTTTAAACCTTGGGGGTGGTCTTATTATGGATCATTTGGTAACACTTTAGTTGACACCCAGCGTCATTACACGTTATGACACGGTCATAACCATGTCACAATATGTCAAAACAGCTGACATAACTTGTCATAACCTGTTATAATATGGTCATAACACTGTCATGACAACCTTCCCAAGTTCTCTCACGTCACCCCGCTCCTCCGCACACTCCACTGGCTTCCAGTTGAAGCCCGCATCTGCTACAAGACCATGGTGCTTGCCTGCGGAGCTGTGAGGGGAACGGCACCTCCGTACCTTCAGGCTCTGATCAGTCCCTACACCCAAACGAGGGCATTGCGTTCATCCACCTCTGGCCTGCTGGCTCCCCTACCTCTGCGGAAGCACAGTTCCCGCTCAGCCCAGTCAAAACTGTTCGCTGCTCTGGCACCCCAATGGTGGAACAAGCTCCCTCACGACGCCAGGACAGCGGAGTCACTCACCACCTTCCGGAGACACTTGAAACCCCAACTCTTTAAGGAATACCTGGGATAGGATAAAAGTAATCCTTCTAAAACTGCCATCAAGGCAAAGGGTGGCTACTTTGAAGAATCTAAAATCTAAAACATATTTTGATTTGTTTAACACTTTTTTGGTTACTACATTATTCCAAATGTGTTATTTCATAGTTGTGATGCCTTCACTATTATTATACAATGTAGAAAATAGTAAAAATAAAGAAAAACCCTTGAATGAGTAAGTGTGTCCAAACTTTTGAGTGGTACTGTATATATATTTTTAACTGACCATATGAAATTATCATTGTAATTGCGCACAAATTGATGTCAGACATGCACCTACCCCAATGCTCTGTTGCTGATGACTGGGATGAATGCAGCAGCAGATTTCAGGAGCAGGACAAGACACCCTCTTTGTTACTGATGACTGATATAAGGGCCTGTACGTGATAGGCCTGTCTGGCTTACAGTATATGAATATGCTTTTTGACAGTGTCATAAAGTGTATTTTCTTAGTCCAAGTAAAGTGACACAAGATGGGCATAATGCTTCTTGAGAGTATCATAAAGTGTACTTTGTTAGTAGAAGTAAAGTGACACAGGATGGTCATAATGCTTCATGACAGTGTCATAAAGTGGTGTATTTTCTACAAGTTATTTAAAATATGATGAAAAAAACATCACCGCAAAGAATTAATTACAACAATAACAACAACGGATTTAAGAAACAAACTTTAAAACGAAAGGAAAGTTCTTGGCAGAGAAAAACTAATTTGAAGAAATGTCGGTTTTGACACTTATGTAGGTGTCACAACCAGCCGTAAAATAACGCAATATATGTCACAACAAATATATGGGATATGACAGTGTTATGACCATATTATGACAGTTTATGACAATTTATGTCAGCTGTTACGACATAATATGACATGGTTATGGCCGTGTCATAACGTGTTGTGACACTAGGTGTCAAGTAAAGTGTTACCAAAATGTCTGAGAAGAATAACTTTGGAAGGGCAATTCAGGCATAGCCAATATGCAGCGATAATGTATTGGGCCTATAGCCTACAGCACAAACCTCATTGCTACAGTACTGTTTTTAATAGGTTAATGTTGCATAGGTTTACGTTTTGTAAGTCTTGCTTTAAAAATAAATCTGAGTGGTAGATCTCGGCTTGCTTTTGGACTCAGAAAGTGATCTTGACTCAGAAAAGGTTGGTGACCACTGCTCTAAAGCGATCCCTTTAAATATAGAAAGATAGCCATGAAAACATACAGCATATATATAGTTGTCTCCGTTTCAGATTTTTTTTTTACACATTATTTATGTTTAGGGAATAATTAATCGTACTTTATGGTAAAATATAGCCTTTACGCACAAATGAGAAAAAAGGTGGTTTGATCATTCTGAAAGTTGCCACATTAATTTAATCAATGGTAACTTTGGAAGCCTACATTATAATTATAATATGGAGAATAGTATACAATAGTATTATATAATAAATATACCTTAATTGCCCACACTGATCATGGAGCTGTGTGATGGCAAGTGCCAAGTCTTGCGCCGTGCGTTAAGTACAAAGTAACGGTTTGAGCTCCATAATGAGCTCCATTATTATTTACAGTGCATTCGCAAAGTATTCAGACCCCTTCCCTTTGTCCACATTTTATTACGCTACAGCCATATTCTAAAATTGATTACATTATTTTTCTCCCTCATCATACACAGAATACCCCATAATGAAAAAGCAAAAACAGGTTTTTAGAAACGTTTGCAAATGAAAATAAATAAATAAATATATATATACAGTGGGGAAAAAAAGTATTTAGTCAGCCACCAATTGTGCAAGTTCTCCCACTTAAAAAGATGAGAGAGGCCTGTAATTTTCATCATAGGTACACGTCAACTATGACAGACAAATTATGAAAAAAAAATCCAGAAAATCACATTGTAGGATTTTTTATGAATTTATTTGCAAATTATGGTGGAAAATAAGTATTTGGTCACCTACAAACAAGCAATATTTCTGGCTCTCACAGACCTGTAACTTCTTCTTTAAGAGGCTCCTCTGTCCTCCACTCGTTACCTGTATTAATGGCACCTGTTTGAACTTGTTATCAGTATAAAAGACACCTGTCCACAACCTCAAACAGTCACACTCCAAACTCCACTATGGCCAAGACCAAAGAGCTGTCAAAGGACACCAGAAACAAAATTGTAGACCTGCACCAGGCTGGGAAGACTGAATCTGCAATAGGTAAGCAGCTTGGTTTGAAGAAATCAACTGTGGGAGCAATTATTAGAAAATGGAAGACATACAAGACCACTGATAATCTCCCTCGATCTGGGGCTCCACGCAAGATCTCACCCTGTGGGGTCAAAATGATCACAAGAATGGTGAGCAAAAATCCCAGAACCACACAGGGGGACCTAGTGAATGACCTGCAGAGAGCTGGGACCAAAGTAACAAAGCCTACCATCAGTAACACACTACGCCGCCAGGGACTCAAATCCTGCAGTGCGAGACGTGTCCCCCTGCTTAAGCCAGTACATGTCCAGGCCCGTCTGAAGTTTGCTAGAGTGCATTTGGATGATCCAGAAGAGGATTGGGAGAATGTCATATGGTCAGATGAAACCAAAATAGAACTTTTTGGTAAAAACTCAACTCGTCGTGTTTGGAGGACAAAGAATGCTGAGTTGCATCCAAAGAACACCATACCTACTGTGAAGCATGGGGGTGGAAACATCATGCTTTGGGGCTGTTTTTCTGCAAAGGGACTAGGACGACTGATCCGTGTAAAGGAAAGAATGAATGGGGCCATGTATCGTGAGATTTTGAGTGGAAACTTCCTTCCATCAGCAAGGGCATTGAAGATGAAACGTGGCTGGGTCTTTCAGTATGACAATGATCCCAAACACACCGCCCGGGCAACGAAGGAGTGGCTTCGTAAGAAGCATTTCAAGGTCCTGGAGTGGCCTAGCCAGTCTCCAGATCTCAACCCCATAGAAAATATTTGGATGGAGTTGAAAGTCCGTGTTGCCCAGCGACAGCCCCAAAACATCACTGCTCTAGAGGAGATCTGCATGGAGGAATGGGCCAAAATACCAGCAACAGTGTGTGAAAACCTTGTAAAGACTTACAGAAAACGTTTTACCTGTGTCATTGCCAACAAAGGGTATATAACAAAGTATTGAGAAACTTTTGTTTTTGACCAAATACTTATTTTCCACCATAATTTGCAAATAAATTCATAAAAAATCCTACAATGTGATTTTCTGGATTTTTTTTTCTCATTTTGTCTGTCATAGTTGACGTGTACCTATGATGGAAATTACAGGCCTCTCTCATCTTTTTAAGTGGGAGAACTTGCACAATTGGTGGCTGACTAAATACTTTTTTTCCCCACTGTATATATATATCTTATTTACATAAGTATTCAGACCCTTAGCATTGAAGGTCCCCAAGAACACAGTGGCCTCCATCATTCTTAAATGGAAAAAGTTTGGAACCACCAAGACTCTTCCTAGAGCTGGCCGCCCGGCCAAACTGAGCAATCGGGGGAGAAGGGCCTTTGTCAGGGAGGTGACCAAGAACCCGATGGTCACTCTGACAGAGCTCCAGAGTTCCTCTGTGGAGACGGGAGACCCTTCCAGAAGGTCAACCATCTCTGCAGCACTCCACCAATCAGGCCTTTATGGTAGAGTGACCAGACGGAAGCCACCCCTCAGTAAAAGGCACATGACAGCCTGCTTGGAGTTTGCCAAAAGGCACCTAAAGGACTTTCAGACCATGAGAAACAAGATTATCTGGTCTGATGAAACCAAGATTGAACTCTTTGGCCTGAATGTCAAGTGTCATGTCTGGAGGAATCCTGGCACCATCCCTACGGTGAAGCATGGTGGTGACAGCATCATGCTGTGGGGTTGTTTTTCAGCGGAAGGGACTGGGAGACTAGTCAGGATCGAGGGAAAGATGAACGGTGCTCCAGAGCACTCAGGACCTCAGACTGGGGCGAAGTTTCACCTTTAAACAGGACAACGACCCTACGCACACAGCCAAGACAACGCAGGAGTGGCTTCAGGACAAGTCTCTGAATGTCCTTGAGTGGCCCAGCCAGAGCCCGGACTTGAACCCGATTGAGCAGCAACGCTCCCCATCCAACCTGATAGAGCTTGAGAGGATCTGCAGAGAAGAATGGGAGAAACTCCCCAAATACAGGTGTGCCAAGCTTGTAACGTCATACCCAAGAAGTCTCAAGGCTTCAACAAGGGTTGAGTAAAGGGTCTGAATACTTATGTAAATGTCATATTTCAGTTTTTGATTTTTTATACATTTGCAAAAATGTTTTTTCTTTGTCATTATGGGTTATTGTGTGTACATTATTGAGGGAAAACAACTATTTAATCCATTTTAGAATAAGGCTGTAACGTAACAAAATGTGGAAAAAGTCAAGGGGTCTAAATACTTTCCTAATGCACTGTAATAAAGCCCAAATGTCCTGATTTATTTTCACTACAATTTGTATTTGCCCATCATTAAATAGTATCCACTATTACTTGACCCTCAGCCACAAGGACGTGACAGTGTTTAAGAGAGGAAATAAATAAAGCTAAATCAAAGGATGGAATGGAATGGAATGGAATGATAGGTACGAATGTAGGGAAGGGAATGAACACTAAATTGGCAGTTAAATATACTGTATATGGTTATTACTTACGGTCGCTACCGATAGTGGCTAATAATATTTAACATAGGCTATAACCTACAAACTGAAGGAAACAGGAAAAGTTGGGGCATATGATTAAAACATTTTACAAAGGTTACATTTGGACTGACTCTTTGCCTTTTCATCCAATTAGGCTTGTGTCTCCAAATTGAATTGCTGCAAGTTATAAGGCCATACAATAACAATTCTGCATAATGGCACAGCATTTCATACTTCATTCTGGGAAAGGGTCATAAATAGGCCTACCTGTCATGTTGATATGCTTTTCAGTTCCCTGCCATACATGTATGACTGGTTTCACATTAATCTCCAGCGATCATAAGGTAAAAATAGATCTAGCCTAGAGTAACGTTAGCTAATGTTTCATCCCCTCTCGACTGAGGTGAATAAATAAGTTATACTAGCTAGTAGCTACCACAGCCAGGTCAGCTCTAGCCTCTAGTTATCTGTTAGATAGCGATATGAGGTGGCTATTATTACTATCCAACAATTGTTGTTTATATGGAAATTGTAGCCTTTGTTTTGTCCCGTTTCAGAGGTAAATTAACTTGGCTAGCTTTCGGCAGTTGATGTACCGTTAGAGAGAGAGAGCTGGCCAAAAGTTGGCTAACATTAGCTATTGTTTTTGCTTCAATCACACTAGACCCGAATCAAACGATGAAACCATCGGCCAACAGATTGAAGATTGATATTCTGACGTTTTTTCAGTGCAATGTGAGTTTTATCAGTCAGTATGGCAATGTAACGTTATTGATCTGTCAGTTCCCCTAGCTAAGTCCCGACTTTTCACACTGACACATTAACAAACAGCTCTAACATTACAGGCTTCACTGTCATGGTGCACAGTAGAGGTCTGCGCAGGACAGATCTCTTCATCCCGCTCCAGCCCTGGTTTTCTGTCTGACTCCCACCCGCTACCGCAAGAACTGGTCCCAAACCCAACCGCAGTCCCGCAATGTTATTTTAGGCGTATGTGAAGCAGCTCACTTGCCAGCCATGGTCCCAGCAATTGTGTGCCCTATAGGCAATATCAAATGCACATAATAACTTAAGAAATAGCTTAAATTACCAGAGATTCTCACATGGCCCTTATATTGTATTACTGGACTATATCAGCCAATAGGCTAGATGTTGTTTGAAGAGAGCAGAGTAGGAGAGACCTGCACTTTCTCTTGAGCTATTTCTATAGCCTACCTTTAGGAGTGGGAAGACTTTCAGACTGAGAAATATGAGTGATCAATATTGAAGCCTATTTCCAGGCAATGTAGTAAACTATAGCCTAATCATAGGCCTATTTAGGAAATACATTTCCTTGGAAAGATAATTGCCCCATGCTTCTCCGCCCATGCTATAGCCTACTCTATTTAATTGAGACCACACGCCCACCTGATCTCGCAGGTATGGCTACTGAACTGGAAGCAGCAAGAATGATGACATCGACACTTATAGGATATAGCCTACCTTTTAGGAGGACGATTTGCAGGCAGAGACAAATAAATGACTAATCAATACTTATTGAAAATGAAAAGACGCAATGCTCGCTCACCATAGTAATCTAACCTATGTGCGCATTGTGCCTTTTCCTTTTCAATTATGATTGAATATTTTGATAGCACTTCGACTCACGTTGGTTGAGCGCCCTCCACTTCTTTCCATTATAAATATGTATTTACAGACACTGAAGTAAACTACATTCTAATCATATTTAAGTTCATTTCATATTCAAGTTAACTGCGACCTGATTCTCCGCCCATGTAGGCAGCCTACTTTATGTCAATGAGAACACACATACTAGGTGCACTTGAACTCTCACGCCCAACTAGGAGAGGAAGGCTACTGAAGTTGAAGCAGTGAATTCTGAGTGTGTGAATAATGTGACAAAGATGCGTTTTTAATACAACAGGTAGGACTAACGCATGCAAAGCAGAAAGAGGACCGTTTCCAAATAATCTGTGGGACAACAAAAATATTTTCATCCCAAAGTCGTCTATCTGACCGCCTGCTCCCGCCTGCAGCAGGAAAAATGCAGACTGGTGCCACAATGATCTCTGTCAGGATCCGCAGGTCCCGCAGGCATCCCAGTGGAATGTAGTCCTCTAGTGCAGTCAGTACACAACACTATGCTCATCATGTCTTAGCAGGATCAGATGGTGACAAGGATCCCAGCAGGGTCAGACAGCCAGGGAAGACCAGTCTACGGAGCTCCAGTGAATTTTGCAGTATATTAACAATATCAGTGAATGATACAAAGTTCTTGAATTGATGGGTAGACCTACAGTAGCCACAGGACAGCAGCTTAAACTTAAAGCTACAGTCTGGGATCTGGGAATAATGGTAATTTCAATTATTGAACCATTGATTGTATTCTTGGATAATATAATGTGTAAATGTACACCAAGGTAATTCTTTGTCATGCCTCATTTTAGGAGAATCTGACCGGGGTCTCAGCAGGGTCAGGCAGCCAGGGAAGACCCGTCTGTGACGGAGGTGAGGTACATTTTTGCAGATACAAAACGTTATTCTCTCTGTGCAGCAAACACTGCACAAGCGAGATGTTATTTTAAGACAGTCTGACAAACCTCCAAATTTGACTTCCAAGGGTTGATAGAGGCTTTTCCCGAGGACACAAAACATGTCAAACAAAAATGTGAGGAAGACCTGGTAGAAGCTATTGATGATGATGAATGGATACAGATATGTTTGAATGCCCAGTCATGTTCATATAATCTCAGACATAAATTACTGCAGTTTAAGGCCATCCATAGAACGTACTATATGCCAGTGAAACTGAATTACATGCACTCAGAAATGTAATTCCTCTGCTGAAGGTGTAAAACACAAAAGGGACATATTTGCATATGTTATGGTCTTGTGAAGGCTGTCTGAATTCTGGCAAAGAGTTTGTTCTTTTTATCTCAGCATGTCTACAGATTCTCCCTTCTCCCTGTTTTAGTTTGCTTGGAAATGTTGATACTGGAGACTTAGCTGAAGAAACTGTGTAACCTAGCATTTATAGTGGCTAAGAAATGCATTGCCGTTAATTGGAAAGTTGGTTATTCTCCCACAATGTCAAGTTATTGTCACGGTTTCGGCCGAGGCTGCCTCTCTTCCTTGCTCGGGCAGGCTTCGGCGTTCGTCGTCTCCGGAATACTAGCTGCCACCGTTGCATGTTTCTATGTTCGTTTGCTTTTGTCTGATTGTTGTTACACCTGTTATCGTTTAGTGTAATTAGTGTCCTATAAGTTCTCGTTGTGTTTGTCTAGTGTTGTGTGTGATTGTTTTCACTGTCGTGCACTTAGCTATTATATGTACAGTTTGCTCGGTTGAGCTGCTCTCCATTCTGTGTTTTGGAGTATTTTGTCGCACATATTTTGTGCGCCCGCTTTATTTCGCCTGCGTGCGGAGTTTCTCGCCTCAGGGCATTTGTTTTCGTGCTGTGTTTTGTTGCCAAACAACTAAAGTCTTTTGGACTTACTTTGTGCGTCCTGCGCCTGATTCCACCACCACACCCACCTACAGCTACACTGACAGAATCACACACCATACTCGATGGAGTCAGCAGGAGCCGCAGCAGCACAGGCGACGTTGGAGGACAGGGTCCGCGAACAAAATGACCAGATCCTGCGGATGGGGTCCGCACTGCAGGAGGTGATCACCACCATCCGAGGCTGGGAGACCCGAGGGACTCCTCCACCGCCATCCTCCCTGCCCGCACCATCGGCAAGTCAGCCCATTCCCGCTCCGGAACCCAGAGGAGTTCGACTCTCGCTCCCGAGGGCCTACGATGGGACCGCGGCCGTGTGTCAGGGATTCCTTCTCCAGGTGGAGCTTTACCTGGCCACCGTGCACCCGGCGCCCTCGGGACACGAGAGCGTGTCCGCCCTGATCTCCTGCCTTTCCGGGAAGGCGTTGGAATGGGCCAACGCAGAGTGGAGGAGAATCGACGCTAACACCATCACCTACGACGAGTTCTCCCGCCGCTTCAGGGCGGTGTTTGACCATCCCCCGGAGGGGAAAGCGGCGGGGGAGCGTCTTGTCTGCCTCCGGCAGGGGAAGAGGAGTGCCCAGGAGTTCGCCTTGGAATTCCGTGACTCTAGCGGCGGATGCAGGGTGGAATGAGCGGGCTCTCATCGATCACTACCGATGTAGTCTACGCGAGGCGTCCGTCGGGAGCTGGCCTGTAGGGACACCAGCCTCTCGTTCGACCAGTTGGTCGACATGTCCATCAGGCTGGATACCCTGCTAGCTACCCGCGGGACGTCCCGAGGGGGTCCGTCCATTTCACCCTCCAGCGCCTCCGAGCCGTGCCCCATGGAGCTCGGGGCGCTGGCGCTAGAGAGAGGAGGGGTCGGCTTACGAGGGGGTCCATCTCCTGCACCAACTGTGGTCGGGGAGGACACACCGCGGCTAGGGTGCTGGGGATGGCCTCCTAGGGGAGAGGACGACAGGTCCCGCACTGGGGAGTCCTTCCAGGTGAGTAGGCGCCCCACTCACCCAGAGCTCTCTGTTGCACATTTCTGTATACCTGTGCGTTTTCCACAGGTAGCACCTCATTCCCAGCATAAGGCGCTGGTAGATTCAGGCGCGGCTGGGAATTTTGTTGATAAGAAGTTTTGTTTAGCCTTAGGGATTCCCCTTCTCCCTGTTGACGTTCCCTTCCCCGTTCATGCCCTAGATAGCCGTCCGTTGGGTGCGGGCTTGATCAGGAGGTCACTGCGCCACTTAGGATGTGTGCGCAGGGGGGTCATCAGGAGATGATCCAGCTATTTCTGATCGACTCGCCTGCGTATCCGGTGGTGCTGGGCATGCCCTGGTTGAGTACCCATAACCCATCTATTTCATGGCAGGAGAGGGCTCTGATGGAGTGGTCTGCCCAGTGTGTGGGTCGATGTTTAGGCGTTTCCGTAGGGGCTACCTCGGTGGAGAGTCCAAACCAGGTGCCCGCATTGCACGTTCCCCCTGAGTATGGGGATTTGGCTATTGTGTTCAGTAAGTCGAGGGCGACGCAGTTGCCTCCCCATAGGCAGGGAGATTGTGCGATAGACCTCCAGGCAGGAGCTGCGCTCCCACGGAGCCATGTGTATCCTCTGTCTCAGGAGGAGAAGAGAGCTATGGAGACGTACATAGACAAATCTCTGAGACAAGGATACATACGGCCCTCCACTTCCCCTGCGTCCTCGAGTTTCTTTTTGTGAAGAAAAAGGATGGAGGATTACGCCCGTGCATTGATTACAGCGGTCTCAATCAGATCACGGTGAAGTACAGTTATCCACTCCCGCTGATTGCGACCATGACGGAGTCATTGCACGGGGCGCGTTTCTTCACTAAATTAGATCTCAGGAGCGCGTACAACTTGGTGCGCATTAGGGGGGCGATGAATGGAAGACAGCCTTTAGTACCACCTCGGGCCATTACGAGTATCTTGTCATGCCATACGGGTTGATGAACGCTCCTTCAGTTTTCCAATCATTCGTGGATGAGATCTTCAGGGACATGCAGGGGCAGGGGGTGGTCGTGTACATCGATGACATTCTCGTGTACTCGCCTACCCGAGTCGAGCATGTGGCCCTGGTGCGCCGAGTGTTGCGGAGACTGTTGGAGCACGACCTGTATGTCAAGGCAGAGAAGTGTCTGTTCTTCCAGGAGTCGGTCTCCTTTTTGGGTTATCAGTTGTCTGCGTCAGGGGTGAAGATGGAGGTAGACCGGGTGTCAGCCGTGCGTAATTGGCAAACGCCAACCACTGTGAAGGAGGTGCAGCAGTTTTTGGGGTTTGCGAATTATTACCGGAGGTTTATCCGGGGGTTTTGGACAGGTGGCAGCTCCCATAACGTCTCTTTTGAAGGGGGGTCCGGTGCGTCTGCAGTGGTCAGCTGAGGCGGACAGGGCGTTTGGGAGGCTGAAGGACCTGTTTACCTCGGCTCGGTGCTGGCGCATCCGGATCCCTCTTTGCCATTTCAGGTAGAGGTGGACGCGTCAGAGGCCGGGTATAGGAGCCGTGCTGTCGCAACGGTCCGGCGCGCCACCTAAACTCCGCCCCTGTGCTTTTTATTCCAAGAAGCTCAGTCCGGCGGAGCGAAACTATGACGTGGGGGACAGGGAGCTGTTAGCCGTGGTACAGGCCCTAAAGGTGTGGAGGCACTGGCTTGAGGGGACTCAACACCCTTTCCTCATTTTGACGGACCACCGTAACCTGGAGTACATCCGGGCAGCGAGGAGGCTGAACCCTCGCCAGGCGAGGTGGAATATGTTTTTGACCCGGTTCACATTTAAGATCACGTACATCCCTGGGTCACAGAACGGTAAGGCAGACGCACTGTCTCGGCGGTATGACACGGAGGAGAGGTCCGTGGAGCCCACTCTCACTGAGTCGTGTCTGGTGGCACCGGTAGTGTGGGAGGTCGATGCTGAACTCGAGCGGGCGTTACGCACCGACCCTAGTCCACCTCAATGCCCGGAGGGTCGGAAGTACGTTCCGCTCGAGGTTCGGGATCGATTGATCTATTGGGCTCACACGTCACCCTCCTCTGGACACCCTGGTATCGGCCGGACAGTGCACTGTCTTAGTGCCAAGTACTGGTGGCCCACGTTGGCGAGGGATGTGAGGGTTTATGTTTCCTCCTGCTCGGTGTGCGCCCAGTGTAAGGCGCCTAGACATCTGCCTAGGGGTAAGTTACTACCCCTGCCCGTTCCACAACGACCTTGGTCTCACCTCTCGGTGGATTTCCTCACTGACCTTCCTCCTTCACAGGGGAATACCACTATACTGGTCGTTGTGGACCGGTTTTCTAAGGCCTGTCGTTTGCTCCCTATGCCAGGCCTTCCTACTGCCCTGCAAACCGCCGAAGCACTATTCACCCATGTGTTCCGGCACTACGGGGTACCCGAGGATATTGTGTCTGATCGAGGTCCCCAATTTACCTCCAGAGTCTGGAGAGCTTTTATGGAGCGGTTGGGGGTCTCGGTGAGCCTCACCTCGGGTTACCACCCGGAGAGTAATGGGCAGGTGGAACGCGTGAACCAGGATGTGGGTAGGTTTCTTAGAACATACTGCCAGGACCGGCCGGAGGAGTGGGCAAGGTACGTTCCCTGGGCCGAAATGGCCCAGAATTCCCCTACGCCATTCCTCCACTAACCTAACCCCCTTTCCAATGTGTGTTAGGTTACCAGCCGGTTCTGGCACCTTGGCAGCAGAGCCAGATCGAGGCTCCTGCGGTGGATGAGTGGGCGCGGCGCTCGGAGGAGACATGGAACGCTGCACACGTCCACCTGCAGCGGGCCCTCCGTCGTCATAAGGCGAGCGCCGATCTCCACCGCAGTGAGGACCGGTGTACGCACCTGGTGATCGAGTCTGGCTCTCTACCAGAAACCTGCCCCTCCGCCTGCCCTGTCGGAAACTGGGTCGGCGGTTTGTAGGGCCATTTAAAGTCCTGAGAAGGTTGAACGAGGTGTGTTACAAATTACAACTACCTGTTGAGTATAAAAGTATTAACCCCTCGTTCCATGTGTCTCTTCTCAGGCCGGTGGTAGCTGGCCCACTCCAAGAAAGTGAGATCAGGGAGACTCCTCCGCCCCCATTGGACATCGAGGGGCACCGGCGTACTCCGTGCGGTCCATCTTGGATTCGAGACGTCGGATGGGGGGTCTCCAATATCTAGTGGAGTGGGAGGGGTACGGCCCGGAGGAACGGTGCTGGGTGCCGAGGAGAGACATTTTGGACCCGTCTCTCCTGACGGAATTCCATCGTGGGCACCCGACGCACCCTGCTCCGCGTCCTCCTGGTCGTCCCCGAGGCCGGAGTCGGCGCACGTCTGGAGCCGTGCGTCAAGGGGGGGGTACTGTCACGGTTTCGGCCGAGGCTGCCTCTCTTCCTTGCTCGGGCAGGCTTCGGCGTTCGTCGTCTCCGGAATACTAGCTGCCACCGTTGCATGTTTCTATGTTCGTTTGCTTTTGTCTGATTGTTGTTACACCTGTTATCGTTTAGTGTAATTAGTGTCCTATAAGTTCTCGTTGTGTTTGTCTAGTGTTGTGTGTGATTGTTTTCACTGTCGTGCGCTTAGCTATTGTATGTACAGTTTGCTCGGTTGAGCTGCTCTCCATTCTGTGTTTTGGAGTATTTTGTCGCACGTATTTTGTGCGCCCGCTTTATTTCGCCTGCGTGCGGAGTTTCTCGCCTCAGGGCATTTGTTTTCGTGCTGTGTTTTGTTGCCAAACAACTAAAGTCTTTTGGACTTACTTTGTGCGTCCTGCGCCTGATTCCACCACCACACCCACCTACAGCTACACTGACAGTTATGTATCACTAGATTTGATTTATTACAAGATTAAAGGTATACTGGGCAACTTTCATAAGGTTTTGAATACAGTATGACTAAAGGAGTCTGCATTGAAAACATGCCCACGTCAGGGAAGATACCTATTTAGGCAATCCCTAGCTGCTGGGCTGCTCAGTCCTGGCCCTGGGGGTCTGCCGTACTGTTGGTTGTCACTCTGGCCTTGGCCTAACACATCCGAAACCAATAATGAATGTTTCACTAAGATCCTAAAGCTGAGTGGGGTGTGTTGTGTTGGGGTGCCGCAGGGTGGTGGACCCCCAGGGGCAGGACGGGGCGACCCAGCTATATTGTGTGCAAGTAAAAAGAGCTCTACAGTACTATTAGTCCTATGAGAATAATTATATGGAGGATTTGCTGTTTCTCTGTGTTAATGTATATTTGTGGTGAATGTTTTAAGGTGTGAACTGGGAAGGAAATTGTGTTGGGAGAGAGTTGAGTTATTGACTAGACTGGTGGGGGTCAGGCGTGCAGGCAGCTTGGGCTAGCTGGTCGGTCTGGATGAAATTTGATATAGAGGATGTCTTAGTAAAGACAATCAAAAGTTGTTGTATGTTTTCAAGAGTTGTTCATTTGTTAGGCTATTGGTTAATGGTGCAACACAATATTTATTATTTAATTACGTTTGATCTAGTGGAGTCTTATTAATCACTTAAACATATTTAATAATGATCTCTTACCTAGCTTAATGACTGTGGGCATTTTTGCATACTTTTTGTTCTAATAGAGACAGCATATTGGATTGTGTAAAAATACAGGAAATTAGCATTGGATGCCCCAAGACAATCTGCACCAGACCACCGCCAGGTTATGTCCCCCCCACTTCTAAAACCAAAGTGCCGCCCCTGGTTGGAAATATGAAGTGCTGCATAGGTCCATGTCTGATCTGCCTGCCATGCATAATGTGATCAGGGAGGGACCGGCTCTTTGCGCCCAGATAGCTATTTATAGACTCACTGTCTGTCCTGGCTTTTCTCTGGCCATTTATTATTTCACTCCATCTTTCTCTCACTATCCCCCTTTTCATTCTTCACCCATCCCTCTATCTTTTCTTTGTCTTTCATTTCTCTCTCTCTCTCTCTCTCTCTCTCTCTCTCTCTCTCTCTCTCTCTCTCTCTCTCTCTCTCTCTCTCTCTCTCTCTCTCTCTGTCTCTCTCTCTCTCTCTCTCTCTCTCTCTCTCTCTCTCTCTCTCTCTCTCTCTCTCTCTCTGTCTCTCTCTGTCTCTCTCTCTCTCTCTCTCTCTCTCTCTCTCTCTCTCTCTCTCTGCCAGAAACGACACTGCCAGAAACAACTTGACATTTCCAGATGCAGAATGTCCTGAACGAGGGAAGAAGAAGGAAGGTGAGATGAGATGATGACCCCTCGTACACAGAAACAGGCCCACAGTCATTAGCCTATCGGATCAGAGAGAAACATCAGTATGTACAGCTCTGCTAGTTCACATTAACTCAGTAGACTGTTTATGGGAAGAATAAAAGAGTGCCTTCTCTCTGTTCCGGTGTTCCAGGGCAGACAGTTAATTTCATTTCTCCTACTTATCCAGTGTTATTAAATGAGGGAACAATCATTTCAGGTGGATAGAATGTATAATTAAATGCACTGTATTTTCCTTAGTTTGATGAAATAGTCAAATGTTGAAATCCAAATCCATTTAATCAGATTGGCTGAGACTCCTGGTTGTCTATGGAAAAGGTCAATTGAAAAGTATTGCTTCCTTAACGTTTATATATTATGACTACTAAAAGGCCTAATGTCAAACTTATCTTATTCTGGCTCAGTCAAATTCTGAAATCCTCTCTACAATGGCAGTTACATCATTTGATTGGAGTAGTTGATTGATGTGATTCCCAAGTTCCGTTGAATGTGATCTGATTAGAATAACTATAACTGCCCGTGGAGAAATCAGGAATCAAATTATTTTGTAGCCACAATTCACAGCTTGTTTTCTTATTGGACTATATTGGTCATATGAATGCAACCAAATGAAAGCTGGTCAAAATGTCAACGATAATGTCCCTTTTAACCTTCACATTCCAATTGTTCAGCATCCATATAGGGAGCCATAAAAATCAATAAGAACCTATAAATACAAACCTCCTTCTTTAAACTGTATGAACAACACAGCTCCATGTGTACTAACATACACTATACCACCACCACCAGCCATGTCCCAATATCCACCTCTGCCTTTATCCTCTGACACACAATGGCTATCACTTTGATGCCAGTAGCACGACCTAGATGTCTGTTCCTGTACCCTCCCATGTGACTGTGCCAGAGCTGGCATCACGCCAGGCTCTCTGATGTGGTAGGGTACCCGCCTCCCTGGTGCGCTTACCCAGTGGCTGCCAGGCTTCGTTAGGCCCTAGCATTGTGTGGGGGCTAGTGACTGTAATAACACAAATAAAATAATACAATTATAATCCATTGCAAAGCAGTGTTATGTTTTTCAATAAAAAACAATGAAAACATATTTATATGTTATGTGATTAGTGTCCTGGACATGGGCTAAGCCTAAGAAAAATATATTGTATGGATGACCACACAATTTATTTTCATCATGACCAGAAGCTATTGGTTTTCTATCCAAAGTTGCAAAGAAAATGTTGTGATCCATTTAATAAAAACAAAATTGATAAAATAGTGTGGCAGTAGCAGGAACAGCGGGATCTCGTGGGCAATATATAGTATGAATAAACAATACTCCAAGCTGCAGCTTCATACCACTTGTCAAACATAGAGAACTGATGCTGTATACTGGACATTGGGGTGGGCATGGGGTTTGGGAGGTCCGTGGGTGGCTTTTGACCATTTATTTGGATTCCTCATGTCTTAAGAATTGTTAAGAAGAGGTTTGGTCGAAATATGATGTTGGGTACTATATTTATAGAATTTTATAGGAAACCTATAAATTGAAATGGCCAATTTGGGTGCAATCAATTAGCTGTTCAAAACAACTTTCAACAAAATAATGTTGCAGGAATGATTATCTTATCGTTTCTAACTACAAAAAACATTTCAGAACAATCTGAGATGGTGGGTGTCATGGCTTGCTGAAATGAAATGGAACGACCCCTAATGAATACGACCCTGCTGAACCAGCCATATGTCCTGGTCTGGTCTGCCCACCAACCTGTTCTTACACTATGATTTTGAACATTCAAAGCAACTGGGAAAAGTCCATGGCAGTCATTGTTGTCACCTTTGCTTGCTAACTTCTGAGTGATAGGAAGCACGAGCACCACCACCAATCAGCCTATACCACTGTGCACACACCCGTCATTACTATGACAACTAGCGTAGCCATGTCAGCAAATGACTGCTGTCTGAACACACACAAATCCAATTTGGACACTTGTAACTTGTTGTTTGGACAGTCAGCAGTCGGTTTGGTCCTAACATGATGTTGGGTACTATAATTATTGAATATGATAGAAATCCCATGAATTTAAATTGCCAATTTGGGTGCAATCAATTAGCTTAATTTCTCAAAGTTCAAATTATCTTTCAACAAAAGACTGTTTCAGGAACCCTTAGTTTCACTGTTTCTAACTACAGAGATGGTGGGTTTTTACTTGGGCTTTTTGATGTGGAACAACTCTTAGGGCACACAAAGTAGCAAAACATTTTGCAACAGAAAACGAAAGAGAGTGTTTGTTATTGCACAATTCCAGGTAGTCTCAACATTTTTCAATCTGTTTTCTTAAGTTTAGTGCATAAATAAATACAACCCAGAGCTCTGGGAACCAGCCTTGTATTTATCTAACCTGAAGTGTCGTGCTCAATTAGGTCCCCTGGGAAACTAATGCTATCAGAAGATAAGGCTCTGTTTGTTTTGTTATTTAGGTTAGAGTTTTTTCTTCTCTTCCATAGAAAAGCTTTGTTTGTTCACATTGCTGGGATGTGTGACGATGGCAGGGTCACAATGTGCTTTCCTCTGAACCCCAAATGGACTTTGAATCCTTTTTAACAGGTCCCTGGAATTCAAATAAACACATAATTGCATTTCAGTTTAAAATACATTTGTTGTTTTTAAAGCCAAGGAAAGTATTTGGTAATACATACCAAGCCTTGTCCTCACAAGATGAGCCAGGGCAATAGACTTGTTTCTGTGCACTACCACTCAACCATATTTCCCCCGCTAAACCCCAATTAACTGCTCTTTGAGCTGTCCCATAATACATGCAGTATGTTGAATGATCATTATGTGGTCAGATGTGGACGGGGCAGTGGAGGCCAAATGTCATGTATGATCCTCATGACTGAATTAATAGCTGTGCTCACACACACACACACACCCCAGCTAGCACATAACGTTCTGAGAACCAAATGTTTCTTAGAGCTTGGTCAGAGCGTGGTTGTTCTATGGGTATTTTGCATACAACCCTCCCACAACATTCTGGGAATGGTGCAGGATACCCAGGTAGCACATAACGTTCTGAGAACCATATGATCCTAAGGTAGGAATTTCAGTACTTCAGCATAACGTTTCCTACAGGTTTCCTCATGGTCCTAATCAAAGTAACGTAGGGCAGCCCCCGAAGTGACTCTTCTTATCAACTGTATGCAAGAATTTCCTCTGTTTAGTCTTTGGAATTCAACATTCTCTGTGTTGTCTTAGGAATTCAACATTCTCTGTGTTGTCTTAGGAATTCAACATTCTCTGTGTTGTCTTAGGAATTCAACATTCTCTGTGTTGATCTTGCCAACCTCCAATGTCTCACCTCTGAGAAGCAGAGGTTACATCCTGTAGGTCTGATGTCTGATTGGAGGTTAACTTTACAGTATTACTATTGGTCAACACCAGATGCTTATAAAAGGGTCTTAGACTCATTGTTCTTTCTTTTATGTTTCTGACTTGCTGTGGTGAGATACCTACACTATTTATTTCTCTCTCCCTCTCCAATGAGCTATGGGCCATGGCACAAGCCATGGTTTCTTTGTCTCTATCTCTCTCTCTGACCATGCTTAGAATAATGCATTGTAATTGTAATTAAATACACTTGTATTTAGAATTCCATTCTCAGACATTTCTTCATTGCCTATTACTGTAACTAAACCATAGTCTCTTGCATATTGCTATGTATCTTATGGAGTCAGATAAACATTTTAATAGGCTAATTGCTTATTATCTTATTACGAGTCGTATATTAGGTATAAAGTGCATTCTGAAAGTTTTCAGACCCCTTGACTTTTTCCACATTTTGTTACGTTACAGCCTTATTCTAAAATTGATTAAATAGTTGTTCTACACACAATACCCCATAATGACAAAGCAAAAACACGTTTTTAGAAATGTATGCAAATGTATAAAAAAACTGAAATATTACATTTACATAAGTATTCAGACGCTTTACTCAGTACTTTGTTGAAGCACCTTTGGCAGCATTTACAGCCTCAAGTCTTCTTGGGTATGACGCTACAAGCTTGGCACACCTGTATTTGGGGAGTTTCTCCCATTCTTCTCTGCAGATCCTCTCAAGCTCTGTCAGGATGGATGGGAACTGTCACTGCACAGCTATTTTCAGGTCTGGGTTCTGGCTGGGTCACTCGAGGACATTCAGAGACTTGTCCCAAAGCCACTCCTGCGTTGTCTTGGCTGTGTGCTTAGGGTCGTTGTCCTGTTGGAAGGTGAACCTTCGCCCCAGTCTGAGGTCCTGAGCGCACTGGAGCAGGTTTTCATCAAGGATCTCTCTGTACTTTGCTCCGTTCATCTTTTCCTCGATCCTGACTAGTCTCCCAGTCCCTTCCGCTGAAAAACATCCCCACAGTATGATGCTGCCACCACCATGCTTCAACGTAGGGATGGTGCCAGGTTTCCTCCAGACGTGACGCTTGGCATTCAGACCAAAGAGTTCAATCTTGGTTTCATCAGACCAGATAATCTTGTTTCTCATGGTCTGAGAGTCCTTTAGGTGCCTATTGGCAAACTCCAAGCGGGCTGTCATGTGCCTTTTACTGAGAAGTGGCTTCTGTCTGGCAACTCTCCCATAAAGGCCTGATTGGTGGAGTTGTAGTGTATTAAGATTATAACTATTCTAGGGGAACCTGGGGGGGAATGTTTATTTTAGTTCAAAAGTAGCCATCTGTAGGGTGACGCCCCAGGGGAGACAGGTGATTGGACAGCAGAGGGAGCAACCCATATTTTTGCATTCTTTATAAGTATAGGCTGGAGGCAGAGGGGGTTAGAACAGACAGATTATCTTTGGACACTGTTCTCCAGCCCTGCAGGGTCTGTAAACTTATGCTGACATCTTGTGATATAAATACAACTTATAATCAAAGTACAGCCTAAGCGGACTCTTTGTTTGACAGCAATAATTACCAGCATCGACACGATACGACAGAGTGCTGCAGAGATGGTTGTCCTTCAGGAAGGTTCTGCCATATCCATAGAGGAACTCTGGAGCTCTGTCAGAGTGACCTTCGGGTTCTTGGTCACCTCCCTGACCAAGTCCCTTCTACCCCGATTGCTCAGTTTGGCCAGGCGGCCAGCTCTAGGAAGAGTCTTGGTGGTTCCAAACTTCTTCCATTTAAGAATGACGGCGGCCACTGTGTTCTTGGGGACCATCAATGCTGCAGAAATGTTTTGGTACCCTTCCCCAGATCTGTGCCTCGACACAATCCTGTCTCGGAGCTCTACGGACAATTCCTTCGACCTCATGGCTTGGTTTTTGCTCTGACATGCACTGTCAACTGTGGGACCTTATATAGACAGGTGTGTGCCTTTTCAAATCATGTCCAATCAATTGAATTTACCACAGGTGGACTCCAATCAAGTTGTAGAGGATGATCAATGGAAACAGGATGCACATGAGCTCAATTTCGAGTCTCATAGCAAAGGGTCTGAATACTTATGTAAATAAGCTATTTCTGTTTTTGTATTTGTAATACATTTGCAAAAATTTCTAAAAACCTGTTTTTGCTTTGTCATTATGGGGTATTGTGTGTAGATTGATGAGGATTTTTATTTATTTAATCAATTTAATAATAAGGCTATAATGTAATAAAATGTGGAAAAGGTGAAGGGGTCTGAATACATTCCGGATATACTATATATAATATACTGTCTATAAACATACAAATGTTACTGCCCACTACAATGTTCTCAAATTGTTCCGAGAGCGTTAAGAAACAATGTTCTTCTGTGGGAATTTCCATACTTCAGCATTACATTTTCTGCAGGTTTCCTCGTGGTTCTATTTAAAGTTATGTTCTCAGAACATTAAGAATACTTTCCATGAAAACCTCAAGAAAACATTAGTAACGTTCAAAGAATGTTCTAAGAATGTTATTTAAAAACATATACATTCTGTTTTAAGCGACAAAAAAACTTTCTCTATCCTCTATCTTGTTAAGTGTGTTCAGGTGTGTTAGTCGCGCCCATTAATTGGCCACACCTGATCTTAATGAGTGCTTGTTTCCTTTGAAATTGAGTCTGTTTGAATAGACTAAAATGAACAGCGATGTATGAGTTAAAAGAAAAACATGTACAGTGAGGGATTATTTTTTTTTATCCCCTGCTGATTTTGTACGTTTGCCCACTGACAAAGAAATGATCAGTCTATAATTTTAATGGTAGGTTTATTTGAACAGTGAGAGACAGAATAACAATAAAACAATCCAGAAAAACACGTCAAAAATGTTATAAATTGATTTGCATTTTAATGAGGGAAATAAGTATTTGACCCCCTTTCAATCAGAAAGATTTCTGGCTCCCAGGTGTCTTTTATACAGGTAACGAGCTGAGATTAGGAGCACACTCTTAAAGGGAGTGCTCCTAATCTCAGCTTGTTACCTGTATAAAAGACCTGTCCACAGAAGCAATCAATCAATCAGATTCCAAACTCTCCACCATGGCCAAGACCAAAGAGCTCTCCAAGGATGTCAGGGACAACATTGTAGACCTACACAAGGATGGAATGGGCCACAAGACCATCGCCAAGCATCTTGGTGAGAAGGTGACAACAGTTGGTGAGATTATTCGCAAATGGAAGAAACACAAAATAACTGTCAATCTCCCTCGGCCTGGGGCTCCATGTAAGATCTTACCTCGTGGAGTTGCAATGATCATGAGAACGGTGAGGAATCAGCCTAGAACTACACGGGAGGATCTTGTCAATGATCTCAAGGCAGCTGGGACCATAGTCACAAAGAAAACAATTGGTAACACACTACGCCGTGAAGGACTGAAATCCTGCAGCGCCCGCAAGGTCCCCCTGCTCAAGAAAGCACATATACAGGGCCGTCTGAAGTTTGCCAATGAACATCTGAATGATTCAGAGGAGAACTGGGTGAAAGTGTTGTGGTCAGATGAGACCAAAATGGAGCTCTTTGGCATCAACTCAACTCGCCGTGTTTGGAGGAGGAGGAATGCTGCCTATGACCCCAAGAACACCATCCCTACCGTCAAACATGGAGGTGGAAACATTATGCTTTGGGGGTGTTTTTCTGCTAAGGGGACAGGACAACTTCACTGCATCAAAGGGACGATGGACAGGGCCATGTACCGTCAAATCTTGGGTGAGAACAACCTTCCGTCAGCCAGGGCATTGAAAATGGGTCGTGGATGGGTATTCCAGCATGACAATGACCCAAAACACACGGCCAAGGCAACAAAGGAGTGGCTCAAGAAGAAGCACATTAAGGTCCTGGAGTGGCCTAGCCAGTGTCCAGATCTTAATCCCATAGAAAATCTGCGGAGGGAGCTGAAGGTTCGAGTTGCCAAACTTCAGCCTCGAAACCTTAATGACTTGGAGAAGATCTGCAAAGAGGAGTGGGACAAAATCCCTCCTGAGATGTGTGCAAACTTTGTGGCCAACTACAAGAAACGTCTGACCTCTGTGATTGCCAACAAGGGTTTTGCCACCAAGTACTAAGTCATGTTTTGCAGAGGGGTCAAATACTTATTTCCCTCATGAAAATGCAAATCAATTTATAACATTTTTGACATGTGTTTTTCTGGATTTTTTTGTTGTTATTCTGTCTCTCACTGTTCAAATAAACCTACCAATACAATTATAGACTGATCATGTCTTTGTCAGTGGGCAAACGTACAAAATCAGCAGGGGATCAAATACTTTTTTCCCTCACTGCAAATTACTACCAACCCGTAGCACTCACGTCTGTAGCCATGAAGTGCTTTGAAAGGCTGGTCATGGCTCACATCAACACCATTATCCCACAAACCCTAGACCCACTCCAATTTGCATACCGCCCCAACAGATCCACAGATGATGCAATCTCTATTGCACTCCACACTGCCCTTTCCCACCTGGACAAGAGGAACACCTACGTGAGAATGATGTTCATTGACTACAGCTCAGCGTTCAACACCATAGTGCCCTCAAAGCTCATCACTAAGCTAAGGATCCTGGGACTAAACACCTCCCTCTGCAACTGGATCCTGGACTTCCTGACGGGCCGCCCCCAGGTGGTAAGTGTAGGTAACAACACATCTGCCACGCTGATCCTCAACACGGGGGCCCCTCAGGGGTGCGTGCTCAATCCCCTCCTGTACTCCCTGTTCACCCATGACTGCATGGCCAGGCACGACTCCAACACCATCATTAAGTTTGCTGACAACACAACAGTGGTAGATCTGATCACCGACAACGATGAGACAGCCTATAGGGAGGAGGTCCAAGACCTGGCCGTGTGGTGCCAGGATAACAACCTCTCCCTCAACGTGATCAAGACAAAGGAGATGATTGTGGACTACAGGAAAAAAAAGAGGACTGAGCACGCCCCCATTCTCATCGACGGGGCTGTAGTGGAACAGGTTGAGAGCTTCAAGTTCCTTGGTGTGCACATAACCAACAAACTATCATGGTCCAAACACACCAAGACAGTCGTGAAGAGGGCATGACAAAGCCTATTCCCCCTCAGGAGACTGAAAAGATTTGGCATGGGTCCTCAGATCCTCAAAAAGTTCTACAGCTGCACCATCGAGAGCATCCTGACTGGTTGCATCACCGCCTGGTATGGCAACTGCTCGGCCTCCGACGGCAAGGCACTACAGAGGGTAGTGCGTATGGCTCAGTACATCACTGGGGCCAAGCTTCCTGCCATCCAGGACCTCTATACCAGGCGGTGTCAGACGAAGGCCCTCAAAATTGTCAAACACTCCAGCCACCCTAGTCATAGACTGTTTTCTCTGCTACCGCACGGCAAGCAGTACCGGAGGGCCAAGTCTAGGTCCAAAAGGCTTCTCAACAGCTTCTACCCACAAGCCATAAGACTCCAGAACAGCTAATCATTGCTACCCGGACTATTTGCACTGCCCCCCCACCCCCACCACCCTCTTTTATGCTGCTGCTACTCTGTTTATTATTTATGCATAGTCACTTTATCTCTACCCACATGTACATATTACCTAAATTACCTCGACTAGCCGGTTTCCACACACATTGACTCTGCACCGGTACCCCCCTGTATATAGCCTCCATACTGTTATTTTATTTTACTGCTGCTCTTTAGTTATTTGCTTTTATTTTTTTACTTAACACATTTTTTTTAAGGGCTTGTAAGTAAGCATTTCACTGTAATGTCTACACCTGTTGTATTTGGTGCATGTGGCAAATACAATTTGATTTGATTTGATTTGATCCAATGATTGGATTTAGAAATAAATTATCTGGCCTCCCGAAAGGACTGATCTCTATAATATATCAACAACTTTTGGAAAGCTTATATTCTGGAGCTAGCCATTATAAAAGTATGGTCCACAGATCTAATTGAATCTGAACAACCCTTTAACTCGAACAGAATATGGAAAAATATGACCTTGGTATCTCGTAATCTGAACCATAAATGTATACATTTTAAGTTTATTCACAGACTGTATTTAACACCAAGGAAACATTTTACCATGAAATTGGCCCCAACTCCCAACTGTTCACTGTGTCAGGTAGGCACATTCCTTCATTTGATGTGGAAGTGCCCTGCAGTTAAATGCTTCCGGGGCAAAGTTACAAAATTAATTTAGAAGTGCATGAATGTAAATATTCAATGTTTTGCATCTATTATGTTGCTTAACAATGATAGCCCCTTGAATCTCTCAACCAATCAGAGAAGATTAGGGGGGCTAGGCTGGGTGGAGGCAAGGTTTCTGGGGTACATGTAACCCTCCCCCTCTCCCAAAAAAGACAAACTAAATAAAAAGTTGGTCACAAAAAAGTCTTATTGAAACACGTTATTTAATTACTTTAAAATAACATATAATTTCTGTTCTCAGATCTTTAATAAAACCACCAGGAAAACTTTCAGGGAACCATAGTAAAACGTTCTCAGAACCTCCCTGCAACCTAAAAAGTAACGTTCCCAGAACAGGTTTTTTATTTATTTTTTATTCTCATAATGTTTAAAAACGTTCAGTTTTACCGGTCAGGAAACGTATGGCTTTGTTCCCAGAACCAATGGGAAACCCAAAAAAAAATGTTACCACAACTTTCAAGGAACCAAATGTGCTAGATGGGGCACGCACCATGGCCCAACCTCTGAGGTCATACACAACCTCTGACTCATGTTCTCATTAAACTGCTGCAGTATGCTGGGCTTTGCCACAGCCCCATGGCAGGCTAAGGCAGCCAGGCCGTTCGTTCCTCTTAAACTGCCGAACTATGGCAGTACACAGCATGCCATCAGATCCACATTCATGTCAGGCCAGGCCAGGGCGTTCACTCACTAGGCACCAGGCTCTCGTTTCTGTACAGGCTTTAATGCTGAGTCATGTTAACGCAAAGAGACATTTTAAACACCAACACCCTTCTTTTCTATTTGGACAGGTCACACATTGACCCTGTGAGACCCCCTGCTATTTTTCCCTCTCCAAGAGCTCTGTCTCTGTCAAAGCAATACTGTGGGTCAAATTAATAAAAGCAGTGGGATTTCCCTAGTGGTGGTCCAGGTATCAGGTCATGTTTTCACACTTTGTCAAATGGTTCTGATGGGCCTTATTAGGTATCAATGTAATAAGAAAAGTCAGATCCCTGAAAGCAAAATATTGTAACAGCGCGTTTCACAGTTTCCTCAACGGCATTCGATTCAGGGCATCCATTTGGCGCTGTTCCACTATGGAATCATTCCCAAATGTTGGGCTTTTTGTCACAGGACATCCCCCCCACCCCCTTCTATCTTTCTCCCTCCCTCTCTCTCTCCTTCCCTCTCTCCCTCCCTCTCTCTCTCCTTCCCTCTCTCCCTCCCTCTCTGTCTCCTTCCCTCTCTCCCTCCCTCTCTCTCTCCTTCCCTCTCTCCCTCCCTCTCTCTCTCCTTCCCTCTCTCCTTCCCTCTCTCTCTCCTTCCCTCTCTCCCTCCCTCTCTCTCTCCTTCCCTCTCTCCCTCCCTCTCTCTCTCCTTCCCTCTCTCCCTCCCTCTCTCTCTCCTTCCCTCTCTCCTTCCCTCTCTCTCTCCTTCCCTCTCTCCCTCCCTCTCTCTCTCCTTCCCTCTCTCCCTCCCTCTCTCTCTCCTTCCCTCTCTCCTTCCCTCTCTCTCTCCTTCCCTCTCTCCCTCCCTCTCTCTCTCCTTCCCTCTCTCCCTCCCTCTCTCTCTCCTTCCCTCTCTCCTTCCCTCTCTCTCTCCTTCCCTCTCTCCCTCCCTCTCTCTCTCCTTCCCTCTCTCCCTCCCTCTCTCTCTCCTTCCCTCTCTCCATCCCTCCCTCCCTCCTTCCCTACTACCCTGTCTGGAGCATCAGAATTAGTCATCCATTGGGAGTTTATGTGACAGTCGTGGTTGGGTGACTGGGTGGGTGGGTGGGTATGTGCGTGCGTGGGTGGGTATGTGCGTGCGTGGGTGGGTGCGTGGGTGGATGCATGCGTGTGTGTCCAAGTCCAGGCTCACTGTGGGGCCCTCAGCAGCCCAGCCCAGGCTAGCACAGTGCAGAGCGGTTCACATTACACCATTACATCACGTACCGTGGCCTTGGAGACAGACACCCACACCGCACCGCACCTCACTCCCCACTCACTCCTGCATTATGGTCTCGTCTAGACAACAAACGACCTGGTGGTATTGGATTCGCTACAAGCAATTAGCCCCGGCTAATGGAGCTTGGCGCTGTTCAATAATCTGAGTGTTCACTGCTGAGATGATCAACAGATCAATGGGGACTTCTAGAGTTCCAGAGAGACTGATGCATGCAGCAATTATGACATCATGTGGGGCAGGACGCCTCAATGGAATCCTGATGCATCAACAGATCAATGGGGACTTCTAGAGTGGCTTGCATTACTGATATTCATTATTTGAAAGTAATATAACATGGAGATACTTTATCAAATGAATGCATTCTTATTCCTAAAGTTAGTCAATATCTTCTATAGAATTTCATCAAATTGGCTGCGAAGGACGGAATGAGGAACTCGGTGACATCACAATGTCTAATCTCATCATAATGGAGTAAAGTATGTTGTAGCAGTTTATTCTTTCTTCACTGGAAATGGAATCACATACACATCCAGCTTTAAAGAATGTTGCAACAATTAACTCCTTCAAACTGAGGTAGCAGCCATTTCATAGAATTGTGAAAGAATGGAGAAAGACAATCCTGTCGAGGTAAGGTTTCACTCAACTTTGATATTAGATTAGCTTAACATGGACATTTGATTAAAACACATTACATTACAATTATCCACAAGAGATTCGTATCTATGATGGGTGTATTTGTGCTCCCTCCTACCAAGGACCCTACCATTGACTGCAGAGGAGATGCTGTTGCACTTGGTGCAAGAGGCCATAATGTTCAGGAACCAGACATGATGGTGGGTCCAAAGAAGTGTCTTCCTGGGCCATGGAGCCCGAGGAGAGATGTCAGAAGAAAGGTTGCTGTGGTCAAGCCCTTTATCCGAGCAGTGGCAGATGAAGAGCACGTAACGGAGGTCACCCATGTGGCAGATGAAGAGGATGTGATGGAGGTCACCCAGATCCCAATCTCTTTATCAGCCACAGAGTCCCAACCTGATTCAGAATCTGATTCTGATATTGATTGGGATGCGTTCTTTGATTTGGATTTGGATTGGGGTTCATTGTTTGACTCCTCGTCTGATATCGATTGGGGTTCATTGTTTGACTCTTCATCGGATTCATCGTCTGACTCTTCATCTGAATCGTCATCATCATCTGAATTGTCATCTGATTCATCATCTGAATCATCATCTGACTCCTCGTCTTCATCTGATTCTGATTCTGAGTCAGATTCTGATTCAGAATAATCTGACTGCACACCTGTTTCAGAATAATCGGACACATATCGGATCGGTTTAATACAGATGAGCTCCAAATACCCTATAGCACTATAACTTTGTGTTTTTTAAAAGCGTGTTGCAAATAAAAAAATATATAAAAAAAATTATTATTATTGAAAATGTGATGTATAAAATATATCCCCCCGTCTCTCCCTGTCTCCCCCGTCTCTCCCAGCCTTTCCCTATCTCCCGTCTCTCCGCGTCTCTCCCTGTCTCCCCGTCTCCTCCTGTCTCCCCCGTCTCTCCCTATCTCCCGTCTCTCCCGTCTCTCCCCGTCTCTCCCTGTCTCCCCGTCTCCTCCTGTCTCCCCTGTCTCTCCCTGCCTCTCCCTATCTCCCGTCTCTCCCCGTCTCTCTTTGTCTCTCCCTGTCTCCCCGTCTCCTCCTGTCTCCCCCGTCTCTCCCTGCCTCTCCCTATCTCCCGTCTCTCCCGGTCTCTCCCTGTCTCTCCCTGTCTCCCCGTCTCCTCCTGTCTCCCCCGTCTCTCTCTGCCTCTCCCTATCTCCCGTCTCTCCCCGTCTCTCCCTGTCTCTCCCTGTCTCCCCGTCTCCTCCTGTCTCTCCCCGTCTCTCCCCGCCTACCGTGTCTCCTTCCGTCTCCCCCAGTCTCCCCTGTCTCCCCCTGTCTCCCCATACCTCCCCAGTATCGGCCTGCAGATACGGAAGATATGGGCACTGCCCTGCACTGCGCTGTTATTATGGAAGGAAGGGGGAAAGCTTATTGGATATTGGACAGGGAATTAGCCTGTCAAGGTTTAACTCAATGGAGATACAAATGGAGCAGCCACCTGCTCACAGCAGAAGCTGGTGTACAAATGCACATTGTCTTATCCCATCCATCTCCCCCCCACCTCCCTCCGACTACACACCACAGCGCTGTAATAACCAGGCACGCTGATGTGAGCAGGAGCCTGGCAGAGCGCAGGTTAAAAGGGATCTGCATATTAAACTCAGACAAGAGAGAGAGCCCTCGCTAGGCCATTTTATCTTCCCCAACCAGCAGTTTTCTAGCTAATCCAATTTTTCTTTTTTTAATGGTGGGTGCTATTCATTCGGGTTTATTGTCAGGGTTTTTAGACAGCGATACGGGCTGACATTTAGCGATGTCGATTTGTCGCTATAGTCCTTCCCCTAATCCCCTTTAAATGCAATTAATTCAATGTTTGATCCAATTGTTCTATGGGCATTGTTCATAATTCATCTTTTTCTTCTCATTGATATGGATTTATCTGAGAGACAGGATGGTTGACCTTACTGGGGTCTTCTGCACTGTGGGGCTTCCTACACTGTGGGGCCTACTGCGCTGTGGGGCCTACTGCACTGTGGGGCTTCCTACACTGTGGGGCCTACTGCGCTGTGGGGCTACTGCGCTGTGGGCCTTTCTACACTATGGGGCTTCCTAAACTGTGGGGCCTACTGCGCTGTGGGGCCTACTGCACTGTGGGGCTACTTACACTGTGGGGCCTACTGCGCTGTGGGGCCTACTGCACTGTGGGGCTACTTACACTGTGGGGCCTACTGTGCTGTGGGTCTACTGCACTGTGGGGCTTCCTACACTGTGGGGCCTACTGCGCTGTGGGGCCTACTGCACTGTGGGGCTTCCTACACTGTGGGGCCTACTGCGCTGTGGGGCCTGCTGAACTGTGGGGCCTACTGCGATGTGGGGCTTCCTACACTATGGGGCTTCCTACACTGTGGGGCTTCCTACACTGTGGGGCTTACTGTAATACAAGGTACTTTACGAACACAGAGAAGGGTTGTTGTGTGAGAACACATGCGGCATGCATGAAAGCCCATGTACTGAACTGCATGTTCTCAGTACACTCTCTGCCTTCAGAGAGAAAGAGAGAATACAGCTCATCCTCTGTTGAGTTAATTGCGCTGGCTTGATGAGTCCGTTCGCTTGGGAAGACGCATTAGCTCGATTCAACTCACATCAACTCTTAAATGTTTTTACATAAGAGAGAGAAACAGAAGAGGAGGGGAGGAGATGAGTGAATGAGGGTGATGCTGACTGGTGTATTTCAAGCTCATCCGTTTGTTCCTTTCTCTTACTCTTCCCTGCTTATGTCGACTGAGCTACAGTACCAGTCAAAAGTTTGGACACACCTACTCATTCAACGGTTTTTCTTAATTTTTACTATTTTCTACATTGTAGAATAATAGTGAAGACATCAAAACGATGAAATAACACATATGGAATCATGTAGTAACCAAAAAAGTGTTAAACAAATCAAAATATACTTAAGATTCTTCAAAGTAGCCGCCCTTTGCCTTGATGACAGCTTTGCACACTCTTGGCGTTCTCAGCTTCATGAGGAATGCTTTTCCAACAGTTTGAAGGAGTTCCCACATATGCTTAGCACTTGTTGGCTGCTTTTCCTTCACTCTGCAGTCCAACTCATCCCAAACCATCTCAATTGGATTGAGGTCGGTGATTGTGGAGGCCAGGTCATCTGATGCAGCACTCCATCACTCTCCTTGGTCAAATAGCCCTTACACAGCCTGGAGGTGTGTTTTGGGTCATTTTCCTGTTGAAAAACAAATGATAGTCTCACTGAGCGCAAACCAGATTGGATGGCGTATCGCTGCAGAATGCTGTGGTAGCCATGCTTGTTAAGTGTGCCTTGAATTCTAAATAAACCACTGACAGTGTCACCAGCAAAGCACCCCCACACTATCACACCTCCTCCTCCATGCTTCACGGCGGGAACCATACATGCAGATATCATCCGTTCACCTACTCAGCGTCTCACAAAGACACGGCGGTTGGAAATAAAAATCTCAAATTTGGACTCATCAGACCAAAGGATAGATTTCCACCAGTCTAATGTCCATTGCTCGTGTTTCTTGGCCCAAGCAAGTCTCTTCTTCTTAGTTGTGTCCTTTAGTAGTGGTTTCTTTGCAGCAATTCGACCATGAAGGCCTGATTAACGCAGTCTCCTCTGAACAGTTGATGTTGAGATGTGTCTGTTACTTGAACTCTGTGAAGCATTTATTTGGGCTGCAATTTCTGAGGCTGGTAACTCCAATTAACTTATCCTCTGCAGCAGAGGTAACTCTGGGTCTTCCTTTCCTGTGGCGGTCCTCATGAGAGCCAGTTTCATCATAGCGCTTGATGGGTTTTGAGACTGCACTTGAATAAACTTTCAAAGTTCATGAAATGTTCCGGATTGACTGACGATGATGGACTGTCGCTTCTCTTTGCTTATTTGAGCTGTTCTTTCCATAATATGGACTTGGTCTTTTACCAAATAGGGCTATCTTCTGTATACCACCACTACCTTGTCACAACACAACTGATTGGCTCAAACGCATTAAGAAGGAAAGAAATTCCACAAATCAACTTTTAGCAAGGCACACCTGTTAATTGAAATGTATTCCAGGTGACTACCTCATGAAGCTGGTTGAGAGAATGCCAAGAGTGTGCAAAGCTGTCATCAAGGCAAAGGTGGCTACTTTGAAGAATCTCAAATATTAAATATATTTTGATTCGTTTAACACTTTTTTGGTTACTCACTCACTCACTCATTCACTCACTCACTAACTCACTCACTCACACACACACACACACACACACACACACACACACACACACACACACACACACACACACACACACACACACACACACACACACACACACATCTGGAGTTGGCCAGTGCAGCACAGTCACTGCTGGGAGCCAGGGACGGCCTGTTCAATAGGGCGATATGGGCGACGCACTGCCAAACGGGAAAAGGAAGGGATTTTTTTTCTAATCAATTATATCACGGCAACAGTAGTTATCAGTGTTCACGTCTGATCTGCCAGCCACTAAATGTCAAATCAGGCTAAAGAAGTGCTTCAAATGGCCCCGCCCGTTTTTGGGGCGATTTCAGTCAAGTTGAAAATCGCCCAGAAGTCTCTCATAGCCTGTCATGTAAAATCTATTTTTTTCAAATTTCAAAGCTTTCAATACATTCTCTATGGGTGTCTGTGGGCTTGCACTTACGCTTTCGTCATACGTGACGTAACCATGAACGTAACTAAGACAATAGCGGCTAGCAGCGTCTCTGTTACGACCTGCAGTGTGGCGTTATTTTATGTTTTTAATTTGTAGACTTAGTTTACAAACATTCTGCCAACCATGGATTTCCAGTGGTTGGTTTTGGACTGATCTTGTTGATCGTGTACATACCCGCTACGAACGGACTAAATAATGAAAACGCTGCTGGCAGCGGAATCCCAATACAGCTGGGAGACTTGGCTGGATGACAGAGTCCCGGACAGAGAAGTGGAGCCGGCCGGCTTCACCCTGGTCAGAGCGGACCGCGATCCTGGTAAGAGAGCGACTCTGTACCCCGACATTGAACTGCTTTCTGTGTCATTGCGACCTTACTATCTGCCCCGTGAGTTCCCCCAATTGTTTGTTACCGTTGTGTACTGTTGATAATCACAAGTTTACTGGAGAACTGAGACCAAGTAGAGACTTTGGACAGGGTGGATATGGTATAATAAAGGCAGTTTATTCAGAGGTAAAGATATCTGAAATCGCGTGCACGGACTCGTTCGTCAAACTCTTAGGGAGAAGAGAGCCCCGAAAACATTGTGTGCAGACATTTTATACAATAAATGATGTAGGTTGAATCTAGTAGTTCTGATCTTCTGATTGGTCCTGATGAGTTGGGCGAGGTCCCCTCCACTGTTGCATTGGCTCTGAGTCGGGTTCTCTGTCTTCAAATGTTCAGCCTAAAGAGAGGGGATTTTTGTGTGTGTGTGTGTGTGTGTTTAACAGTGATGATGTGTGTGTGTGTGTGTGTTATCAGTGATGATGTGTGTGTGTGTGTGTGTGTGTGTGTGTGTGTGTGTCCTCAGAGCAAGAACTCGTGAGTTGGAAGAACTGAGAGACCTATGGCGTGGGTGTTGTCCTTGGCCACCTGCTGACAAGGCTGACAAGATAGGACTCTTTTGTCCATTGTTATAGGATAGGAACAGCATCGATTGAAAACAAACGCCCAACACAAAATGGGTCATGCACAAGATTTTAGTCAGACCAAGCTATAACATTATATATTTACTACGACAGTACATTCAACCAAAAGCTAATATAACAAAGGCATCAGAGATTATTTATAATCTGTCACAGAAACTGGAATCCATCTCCCCAGATCAGTCAATAAATGCTTCTGGTATTGACTTATATGCTGCCCCTGTCTTCATGTTGTTGCTGGACATATCTTTTTTAAAATGTGTGTAGGTCACCTAAATCATCAGAAAAATTGCCCCTCCTGAGAATTTTTTCAGGAGCCGCCACTGCTGGGAGCACTGAGATAGACACCCAATCCACCACACAAACAAACCTCTAATAACTGAATAAAGCCACCAACTTCCTCCCAACCATGGTCATGAAAATCCACTGACTTCCTGCCACAACCCAGTACTTGGCGCCTTCAATGTGGGCGTAAATAAACCTGGTAATAACCCACCCAGCACAGCTGCAGCAGAGCATCATGATCAGAGGGGAAACTATAAAAGAATCTCCTAAATCGTTGTGACCTTTTTGGAGAATGTATCTGGGGCCACATAAAATGTCCTCCTTGGTTAACTTGGCTCTACTATCCACCTGGGGACACGGTTGGAGCAGATGCCATCTCCACCTCAGCCCCTCTATCATGGGATTTAATAGGCCATAACAATAAAACCGGCATATTAAACCAGCCCAGGGGAAATCAACAGTGCTGTGGAGGGCTGGGAAGGACAGGGAGGACGGGGAAGGACGGGGAGGACGGGAGAGGACGGGCAGGAGGGTGGAGGACAGAGGAGGACGGGGAGGGACGGCGAGGACGGGGAAGGATGAGGTGGACGGAGGAGGAGTGGGGAGGACGGGGAGGAGGAGGGAGGAAGGAGGAAGGGGAGAATGCAGAAGGGCCTAATTTGAAACTCTCTCTCTCTCTCTCCCTCCTTCTCTCGCTCATCCCTTCATCTGCCTGTTGTCTGATCAGCGTGAGTTATGAGTTACGACTCAATTCTGCAATTCTCTAAACAAAGGCAGTGAGAAGGAGTGCACTGTTAAAGAGTGGGAAGTGGTATGTGTGTGTGTGTGTGTGTGTGTGTGTGTGTGTGTGTGTGTGTGTGTGTGTGTGTGTGTGTGTGTGTGTGTGTGTGTGTGTGTTTGGTTATCAGGAACAGGGTGTGCTTGTAGATATAGAACACTGTGCTCCTTCCAGCTGTACTCTAAGTTTTAAGACAAGGATTCAAGTCTCATTCCCTTAACCACTCACTGTCTCTGCCATGAGCTGTCGTAAACTGGGTCTACACACAATCCAACATTCCAGTTTTTCTATGTCAGTTTTTCCAACGTTTCTATTTCAGTTTTTCCAGCTTTTCCAAAGTCAACTGCAGGACTGGGGTAAATGTGAATTGAGAAGTCATTGAAAATAGATGCAGTTATTTTCCTTAATTGACTGCCTTCAGTTGGAATTGACCCCAGCCCCGGTCAAATGGTTGTTCAATGCTTGTTCCATTATACAGTTAAAGCATTTTAAACTATAATAAATAAACATAATATTTTTTTAAATCTATCGCCTGTGTTGAGATTTTTTATTAATTTCTTGCTTCACTCCACAATGTGATGGATTCTCAAAAAGACTGTGAAAAATGTATCGTGGGAATGTAGGTTCATTTTCATAAAAAAAGAAAATGCCAAACTGCCAGCTGTGCAAGCAAATAAACTAGAATAACAAATGGTACACAACACACTAAAGGTGGGCAAAGAAAGAACAGACTGGGGTTGACAGACGAGGGGAGAAGGGGGGAGAAGGAGAGAGGGAGAAGGGGAGAGAGGGAGAAGGGGAGAGAGGGAGAAAGGGAGAAGGGGAGAGACGGAGAAGGGGAGAGGGAGGAGGGGAGAGAGGGAGAAGGGGAGAGGGAGAAGGGGTGAGGGAGAAGGGGAGAGGGGGAGAAGTGGAGAGTGGGAGAGAGGGAGAAGGGGAGAGAGGGAGAGAGGGAGAGAGGGAGAGAGGGAGAAGGGGGAGAGGGAGAGATGGAGAGGGGGAGAAGGGTAGAGAGGGAGAGATGGAGAAGAGGGAAAAGGGGAGAGAGGGAGAAGGGCAGAAGGGGAGAGAGGGAGAGGGGGAGAGAGGGAGAAGGGGAGAGGGAGAGGGGGAGAAGGGGAGAGAGGGAGAGGGGCAGAAGGGGAGAGAGGGAGAAGGGGAGAGAGGGAGAAGGGGAGAGAGGGAGAGGGGGAGAAGGGGAGAGAGGGAGAGGGGGAGAGGGGGAGAGAGGGAGAAGGGGAGAGAGGGAGAAGGGAGAGAGGGAGAAGGGGAGAGAGGGAGAAAGGGAGAAGGGAGAGACGGAGAAGGGGAGAGGGAGGAGGGGAGAGGGGGAGAAGGGGAGAGAGGGAGAAGGGGAGAGAGGGAGAAGGGGAGAGAGGGAGAAAGGGAGAAGGGGAGAGACGGAGAAGGGGAGAAGGGGAGAGGGAGGAGGGGAGAGAGGGAGAAGGGGAGAGGGAGAAGGGGTGAGGGAGAAGGGGAGAGGGGGAGAAGGGGAGAGTGGGAGAGAGGGAGAAGGGGAGAGAGGGAGAGAGGGAGAAGGGGAGAGAGGGAGAAGGGGAGAGAGGGAAAAGGGGAGAGGGGGAGAGAGGGAGAAGGGGAGAGAGGGAGAAGGGGAGCGAGGGAGAAGGAGAGAGGGAGAGGGGAGAGGCGGGAGAAGGAGAGAGGGAGAAGGGGAGAGAGGGAGAGAGGGAGAAGGGGAGAGAGGGAAAAGGGAAGATGGGGGGAAAGAGGGAGAAGGGGAGAGAGGGAGAAGGGGAGCGAGGGAGAAGGAGAGAGGGAGAAGGGGAGAGGGGGAGAGCGGGAGAAGGAGAGAGGGAGAAGGGGAGAGAGGGAGAGAGGGAAAAGGGGAGAGAGGAGGAGGGAGAGGGAGAGAAGGGGAGATGGAGAGAGGGGGAGAGAGGGAGAAGGGGAGGAGGGAGAGGGGGAGAAGGGGAGAGAGGGAGAAGGGGAGAGGGGGAGAAGGGGAGAGAGGGAGAAGGAGCGTGGGGGAGAGAGGGAGAAAGGGAGAGAGGGAGAAAGGGAGAGAGGGAGAAGGGGAGAGAGGGAGAAGTGGAGAGAGGTAGAAGGAGAGAAGGGGAAAGAGGTAGAGAGGGAGAAGGGGAGAGAAGGAGAGGGGAGAGAGGGAGTGGGGGAGAGAGGGAGAAGGGGAGAGAGGGAGATGGGAGAGGGAGAAGGAGAGAGAGGGAGAGGGGGGAGAGCGGGGAGAGGAGAAGGGGAGAGAGGGAGAAAGGGAGGAGGAGAGAGGGAGAAGGAGAAGGAGAGAGGAGGAGAAGGGGAGAGGGGGAGAGGGGGAGAGAGGGAGAGAGAGGAGAAGGGGGAGAGGGAGAGATGGAGAGGGGGAGAAGGGTAGAGAGGGAGAGATGGAGAAGAGGGAAAAGGGGAGAGAGGGAGAAGGGCAGAAGGAGAGAGGGAGAGGGGGAGAGAGGGAGAAGGGAGAGAGGGAGAGGGGGAGAAGGGGAGAGAGGGAGAAGGGGAGAGAGGGAGAAGGGGAGAGAGGGAGAGGGGGAGAAGGGGAGAGAGGGAGAGGGGCAGAAGGGGAGAGAGGGAGAAGGGGAGAGAGGGAGAAGGGGAGAGAGGGAGAAGGGGAGATGGGGAGAAGGGGAGAGAGGGAGAAGGAGGAGGGAGAGGGCAGAAGGGGAGAGAGGGAGAGGGGAGAGAGGGAGAAGGGGAGAGAGGGAGAGGGGGAGAAGGGGGAGAGAGGGAGAGGGGCAGAAGGGGAGAGAGGGAGAAGGGGAGAGAGGGAGAAGGGAGAGAGGTAGAGGGGGAGAAGGGGGAGGAGAGGGAGAAGGGGAGAGAGGAGAAGGGGGAGAGAGGGAGAAGGGGAGATGGGAGAAGGGGAGAGAGGGAGAAGGGGAGAGAGGGAGAAGGGTAGAGAGGGAGAGAGGGAGAAGGAGAAGGGGAGAGAGGAGGAGGGAGAGGGGGAGAAGGGGGAGAAGGGGAGAGAGGGGGAGGGGGAGAGAGGGAGAACGGGAGAGAGGGAGAAATGGAGAGAGGGAGAGAGGGAGAGAGGGAGAAGGGGAGAAGGGGAGAAGGGGAGAGAGGGACAAGGAGAGAGGGAGAAGGAGAAGGGGAGAGGAGGAGAAGGGGAGAGAGGGAGAAGGAGAGAGGGGGAGAGAGGGAGAGAGGGAGAGATGGAGAGGGGGAGAAGGGGAGAGAGGGAGAGATGGAGAAGGGGGAGAGGGAGAGGGGGAGAGGGGAGAGAGGGAGAAAGGGAGAGAGGGATAAGGGGAGAGAGGGAGAAGGGTTGAGAGGGAGAGAGGGAGAAGGGAAGAGAGGGAGAAGGGGAGAGAGGGAGAGGTGGAGAAGGGGAGAGAGGGAGAGGGAGAAGGGGAGAGAGGGAGAAGGGGAGAGAGGGAGAAGGGGAGAGGGGGAGAAGGGGAGAGAGGGAGAAGGGGAGAGAGGGAGAAGGAGAGAGAGGGAGAGAGGGAGAAGGAGAAGGGGAGAGAGGAGGAGGGAGACGGGGAGAAGGGGGAGAAGGGGAGAGAGGGAGAGAGGGAGAACGGGAGAGAGGGAGAAACGGAGAGAGGGAGAGAGGGAGAGAGGGAGAAGGGGAGAGAGGGACAAGGAGAGAGGTAGAAGGGGAAGGGGAGAGGAGGAGAAGGGGAGAGAGGGAGAAGGGAGAGAGGGGGAGAGAGGGAGAGAGGGAGAGATGGAGAGGGGGAGAAGGGGAGAGAGGGAGAGATGGAGAAGGGGAGAGGGAGAGGGGGTGAAGGGGAGAGAGGGAGAAAGGGAGAGAGGGATAAGGGGAGAGAGGGAGAAGGGGTTGAGAGGGAGAGAGGGAGAAGGGAAGAGAGGGAGAAGGGGAGAGAGGGAGAGGTGGAGAAGGGGAGAGAGGGAGAGGGAGAAGGGGAGAGAGGGAGAAGGGGAGAGGGGGAGAAGGGGAGAGAGGGAGAAGGGGAGAGAGGGAGAAGGAGAGAGAGGGAGAGAGGGAGAAGGAGAAGGGGAGAGAGGAGGAGGGAGAGGGGAGAAGGGGGAGAAGGGGAGAGAGGGAGAGAGGGAGAACGGGAGAGAGGGAGAAACGGAGAGAGGGAGAGAGGGAGAGAGGGAGAAGGGGAGAGAGGAAACAAGGAGAGAGGGAGAAGGGGAGAAGGGGAGAGGGAGAGAAGGTGAGAGAGGCTGGAGAGAGGGAGAGAGGGGGAGAGAGGGAGAGAGGGAGAAGGGGAGAGAGGGAGAGAGGGAGAAGGAGAGAGGAAGAAGGGGAGAGGGGGGAGAGTGGGAGAAGGGGAGAGAGGGAGAAGGGGAGAGGGGAGAGTGGGAGAAGGGGAGAGAGGGAGAAGGGGAGAGAGGGAGAAGGGGAGAGAGAGAGAAGGGGAGAGGGGGAGAATGGAGAGGGGGAGAAGGGGAGAGAGGGAGAATGGGAGAGAGGGAGAAGGGGAGAGAGGGAGAGAGGGAAAAGGGGAGAGAGGAGGAGGGAGAGGGACAGAAGGGGAGATGGAGAGAGGGGGAGAGAGGGAGAAGGGGGAGAGGGAGAAGGGGAGAGAGGGAGAAGGGGAGAGAGGGAGAAGGGGGAGAAGGGGAGAAGGGGAGAGAGGGAGAAGGGGAGAAGGGGGAGAGGGAGAGATGGAGAAGGGGGAGAGGGAGAGGGGGAGAAGGGGAGTAAGGGAGAAAGGGATAGAGGGATAAGGAGAGAGGGAGAAGGGGAGAAGGGGAGAGGGAAGAGAAGGGGAGAGAGGGAGAGGGAGAAGGGGAGAGAGGGAGAGAGGGAGAAGGGGAGAGGGGGAGAGAGGGAGAAGGGGAGAGAGGGGGAGAGAGGGAGAGAGGGATAAGGGGGGAGAGGGATAAGGGGAGAGAGGGAGAGAGGTAGAAGGGGAGAGAGGAAGAAGGGGAGAGGGGGAGAGTGGGAGAAGGAGAGAGAGTGAGAAGGGGAAAGGGGGAGAGAGGGAGAAGGGGGAGAGAGGGAGAGGGGGAGAGAGGGAGAGGGGAGAGATTCGGAGAGGGGGCGAGAGGGAGAAGGGGAGAGGGAGAAGGGGAGAGAGGGAGAGAGGGAAAAGGGGAGGAGAGAGAGAGAGAAGGGGAATGGAGAGAGGGGGAGAGGGGGAGAAGGGGAGAGAGGGAGAAGGGGAGAGGGGGAGAGAGGGAGAAGGGGGAGAGAGAGGGGAGAGGGGGAGAATGGAGAGGGGGAGAAGGGGAGAGAGGGAGAAGGGGAGGAGGGAGAAGGGAGAGGGAGAGAGAGGAGAAGGGGAGGAGGGGAGGGGGAGAGAGGGAGAATGGGAGAGAGGGAGAGGGAGAGAATGGGAGAGAGGGAGAGGGAGAAGGTGAGAGAGGGAGAGAGGGAGAAGGGGAGAAGGGGAGAGAGGGAGAGAGGGGGAGAGAGGGAGAGAGGGATAAGGGGGGAGAGGGATAAGGGGAGAGAGGGAGAGAGGGAGAGAGGTAGAAGGGGAGAGAGGAAGAAGGGGAGATGGGGAGAGAGGGAGAGAGGGAGAGAGGGAGAAGGGGGAGAAGGGGAGAGAGGGAGAAGGGGAGAAGGGGGGAGAGGGAGAGATGGAGAAGGGGGAGAGGGAGAGTGGGAGAAGGGGAGTAATGGAGAAGGGGATAGAGGGATAAGGAGAGAGGGAGAAGGGGAGAGGGAGAGAAGGGGAGAGAGGGAGAGGAGAAGGGGAGAGAGGGAGAGAGGGAGAAGGAGAGGGGGAGAGAGGGAGAGAGGGGGAGAGAGGGAGAGAGGGATAAGGGGAGAGGGATAAGGGGAGAGAGGGAGAAGGGGGTAGCAGGAGAAGGAGAGATGGGGAGAAGGGGAGAGAGGGAGAAGGGGATAGGGGGAGAGAGGGAGAAGGCGAGAGAGAGAAGGGGAGAGGGGGAGAATGGAGAGGGGGAGAAGGGGAGAGAGGGAGAAGGAGCGAGGGAGAAGGAGAGAGGGAGAAGGGGAGAGGGGGAGAAGGAGAGAGAGGGAGAGAGGGAGAAGGGGAGAGGGGGATAGCGGGAGAAGGAGAGAGGGAGAAGGGGAGAGGGGAGAGGGGGAGAGAGGGAGAACAGGAGAGAGGGAGAAATGGAGAGAGGGAGAGAGGGAGAGAGGGAGAAGGGGAGAAAGGGAGAAGGAGAGAGGGAGAGAGAGGGAGAGAGGGAGAAGGGGAGAGGGGGAGAGCGGGAGAAGGAGATAGGGAGAAGGGGAGAAGGGGAGAGGGAGAGAGGGAGAGAGGGGGAGAGAGGGAGAGAGGCAGAGAGGTAGAAGGGGAGAGAGGAAGAAGGGGAGAGGGGGAGAGAGGGAGAAGGGGAGAGAGGGAGAAGGGGAGAGAGGGAGAGAGGGAGAGAGGTAGAAGGGGAGAGAGGAAGAAGGGGAGAGGGGGAGAGTGGGAGAAGGAGAGAGGGAGAAGGGGAGAGAGGGAGAGGGGGAGAGAGGGAGAACGGAAGAGAGGGAGAAACGGAGAGAGGGAGAGAGGGAGAAGGGGAGAAAGGGAGAAGGGGAGAGAGGGAGAGAGGGAGAGAGGTAGAAGGGGAGAGAGGAAGAAGGGGAGAGGGGGAGAGTGGGAGAAGGGGAGAGAGGGAGAAGAGGAGAGGGGGAGAAGGGGAGAGAGGGAGAAGGGGAGAGAGGGAGAGAGGTAGAATGGGAGAGAGGGAGAGAGGAGAGGGGGAGTGAGAAGGGGAGAGAGGGAGAAGGAGAGGGGGAGAGAGGAAGAAGGGGAGAGAGAGAGAAGGGGAGAGGGGGAGAAGGGAGAGGGGAGAAGGGGAGAGAGGGAGAAGGGGAGAGAGGGAGAAGGAGAGAGGGAGAGAGAGGGAGAGAGGGAGAAGGGGAGAGGGGTAGAGCAGGAGAAGGAGAGAGGGAGAAGGGGAGAGAGTGAGAGGGGGAGAACGCGAGAGAGGGAGAGAGGGAGACGGGGAGAAAGGGAGAAGTGGAGAGAGGTAGAAAGAGAGAAGGGGGAGAGGGATAAGGGGAGAGAGGGAGAGAGGGAGAAGGGGGGAGAGGGATAAGGGGAGAGAGGGAGAGAGGGAGAGAGGTAGAAGGGGAGAGAGGAAGAAGGGGAGAGGGGGGAGAGGGGAGAAGGGGAGAGAGGGAGAAGGGGAGAGGGGGAGAAGGGGAGAGAGGGAGAAGGGGAGAGAGGGAGAGAGGTAGAAGGGGAGAGAGGGAGAAGTGAGAGGGGGGAGTGGGAGAAGGGGAGAGAGGGAGAAGGGGAGATGGGGAGAGAGGAAGAAGGGGAGAGAGAGAGAAGGGGAGAGGGGGAGAATGGAGAGGGGAGAAGGGGAGAGAGGGAGAAGGGGAGCGAGGGAGAAGGAGAGAGGGAGAGAGAGGGAGAAGGGGAGAGGGGGAGAGCGGGAGAAGGAGATAGGGAGAAGGGGAGAGAGGGAGAGGGGGAGAGAGGGAGAACGGGAGAGAGGGAGAAACGGAGAGAGGGAGAGAGGGAGAGAGGGTGAAGGAGAGAGAGTGAGAAGGGGAAAGGGGGAGAGAGGGAGAAGGGGAGAGAGGGAGAAGGGGAGTGAGGGAGAGGGGGAGAGAGGGAGAGGGGGAGAGACAGAGAGGGGGAGAGAGGGAGAAGGGGAGAGAGGGAGAAGGGGAGAGAGGGAGAGAGGGAAAAGGGGAGAGAGGAGGAGGGAGAGGGAGAGAAGGGGAGATGGAGAGAGGGGGAGAGGGGGATAAGGGGAGAAGGGGAGAGAGGGAGAAGGGAGTAGCAGGAGAAGGATAGATGGGGAGAAGGGGAGAGAGGGAGAAGGGGAGAGGGGGAGAGAGGGAGAAGGGGAGAGAGAGAGAAGGGGAGAGGGGGAGAATGGAGAGGGGGAGAAGGGGAGAGAGGGAGAAGGGGAGCGAGGGAGAAGGAGAGAGGGAGAGAGAGGGAGAAGGGGAGAGAGGGAGAGGGGGAGAGAGGGAGAATGGGAGAGAGGGAGAGGGAGAGAATGGGAGAGAGGGAGAGGGAGAAGGGGAGAGAGGGAGAGAGGGAGAAGGAGAGAGATGGAGAATGGGAGAAGGGGGAGAGGGAGAGATGGGGAGAGGGAGAGGGGGAGAAGGGGAGAAAGGGAGAGAGGGAGAAGGGGAGAGAGGGAGAAGGGGGAGAGGAAGTAGGAAAGAGAGGGAGAAGGGGAGAGAGGGAGAAGGGGAGATGGGGAGAGAAGGGGAGAGAGGGAGAGAGGGAGAGGGGGAGAAGGGGAGAGAGGGAGAAGGGGAGAGAGGGAGTAGGGGAGAGAGGGAGAGAGGGAAAAGGGGAGAGAGGAGGAGGGAGAGGGAGAGAAGGGGAGATGGAGAGGGGGGAGAGAGGGAGAAGGGGGAGAGGGAGAAGGGGAGAGAGGGAGAAGGGGAGAGAGGGAGAAGGGGAGAAGGGGAGAGAGGGAGAAGGGGAGAAGGGGAGAGGGAGAGATGGAGAAGGGGGAGAGGGAGAGGGGGAGAAGGGGAGTAAGGGAGAAGGGGATAGAGGGATAAGGAGAGAGGGAGAGAGAGGGAGAAGGGGAGAAGGGGAGAGGGGGAGAGAGGGAGAAGGGGAGAGAGAGAGAAGGGGAGAGGGGGAGAATGGAGAGGGGGAGAAGGGGAGAGAGGGAGAAGGGGAGGGAGGGAGAAGGAGAGAGGGAGAGAGAGGGAGAAGGGGAGAGAGGGAGAAGGGGAGAGAGGAAGAAGGGGAGATGGGGAGAGTGGGAGAAGGGGAGAGAGGGAGAAGGGGAGAGGGGGAGAGAGGGAGAAGGGGAGAGAGGGAGAGAGGGAGAAGGGGAGAGAGGGAGAGAGGGAGAGGGGAGAGGGAGAAGGGAGAGAGGGAGAGAGGGAGAAGGAGAAGGGGAGAGAGGGAGAAGGGGAGAGAGGGTGAAGGAAAGAGAGGGAGAAGGAGAGAGATGGAGAATGGGGAGAGGGAGAGGGGGAGAAGGGGAGAGAGGGAGAAAGGGAGAGAGGGAGAAGGGGAGAGAGTGAGAAGGGGCAGAGGGAGAAGGAAAGAGAGGGAGAAGGGGAGAGAGGGAGAAGGGGGAGATGGGGAGAGGGGGGAGAAGGGGAGAGAGGGAGAAGGGGAGAGAGGGAGAGAGGGAAAAGGGGAGAGAGGAGGGGGAGAGGGGAGATGGAGAGGGGGAGAGAGGGAGAAAGGGGAGAAGGGGGGAGAGGGAGAAGGGGAGAGGGGGGAGAAGGGGAGAGAGGTAGAAGGGGAGAGAGGGAGAAGGGGAGAGAGGGAGAGATGGAGAAGGGGGAGAGGGAGAGGGGGAGAAGGGGAGAGAGGGAGAAGGGGGTAGCAGGAGAAGGAGAGATGGGGAGAAGGGGAAAGAGGGAGGGAGAAGGGGAGAGAGAGAGAAGGGGGTGAGAGGGAGAGATGAGAAGGGGGAGAGAGGGAGAGGGGGAGAAGGGGAGAGAGTGAGAAGGAGAGAGGGGGACAGAGGGAGAAAGGGAGAAAGGGAGAGAGGGAGAAGTGGAGATAGGGAGAAGGGGAGAGAGGGAGAAGTGGAGAGAGGTAGAAGGAGAGAATGGGAAAGAGGTAGAGAGGGAGAAGGGGAGAGAGGGAGAGAGGGAGAGAGGGAGATGGGGAGAGAGGGAGAGGGGGAGAAGGGGAGAGAGGGAGAAGGAGCGAGGGGGAGAGAGGGAGAAGGATAGGGAGAGGGGAGAAGGGGAGAGAGGGAGAAAGGGAGAGAAGGAGAAGGGAAAAGAGGGAGAAGGGGAGAGGGAGACGGGGGAGAAGGGGATAGAGGGAGAAGGGGGGAGAGGGAGAGATGGAGAGGGGGAGAAGGGGAGAAGGTGAGAGAGGGAGAAGGGGGAGAGGGAGAAGGGGAGAGGGGGAGAAGGGGAGAGATGGATAAGGGGAGAGAGGGAGAAGGGGAGAGGGAGAGAGGGAGAAGGGAAGAGAGGGAGAAGGGGAGAGAGGGAGAAGGGGGGAGAGGGAGAGGGGGAGAAGGGGAGTAAGGGAGAAGGGGATAGAGGGATAAGGAGAGAGGGAGAAGGGAGAAGGGGAGAGGGGGAGAGAGGGAGAAGGGAGAGAGAGAGAAGGGGAGAGGGGGGAGAATGGAGAGGGGGAGAAGGGGAGAGAGGGAGAAGGGGAGTGAGGGAGAAGGAGAGAGGGAGAGAGAGGGAGAAGGGGAGAGAGGGAGAAGGGGAGAGAGGAAGAAGGGGAGATGGGGAGAGTGGGAGAAGGGGAGAGAGGGAGAAGGGGAGAGGGGGAGAGAGGGAGAAGGGGAGAGAGGGAGAGAGGGAGAAGGGGAGAGAGGGAGAGAGGGAGAGGGGGAGAGGGAGAAGGGGAGAGAGGGAGAGAGGGAGAAGGAGAAGGGGAGAGAGGGAGAAGGGGAGAGAGGGTGAAGGAAAGAGAGGGAGAAGGAGAGAGATGGAGAATGGGGAGAGGGAGAGGGGGAGAAGGGGAGAGAGGGAGAAAGGGAGAGAGGGAGAAGGGGAGAGAGTGAGAAGGGGCAGAGGGAGAAGGAAAGAGAGGGAGAAGGGGAGAGAGGGAGAAGGGGAGATGGGGAGAGGGGGAGAAGGGGAGAGAGGGAGAAGGGGAGAGAGGGAGAGAGGGAAAAGGGGAGAGAGGAGGGGGGAGAGGGGAGATGGAGAGGGGGAGAGAGGAGAGAAGGGGAGAAGGGGGAGAGGGAGAAGGGGAGAGGGGGAGAAGGGGAGAGAGGTAGAAGGGGAGAGAGGGAGAAGGGGAGAGAGGGAGAGATGGAGAAGGGGGAGAGGGAGAGGGGGAGAAGGGGAGAGAGGGAGAAGGGGGTAGCAGGAGAAGGAGAGATGGGGAGAAGGGGAAAGAGGGAGTGGGAGAAGGGGAGAGAGAGAGAAGGGGTGAGAGGGAGAGATGAGAAGGGGAGAGAGGGAGAGGGGGAGAAGGGGAGAGAGTGAGAAGGAGAGAGGGGGACAGAGGGAGAAAGGGAGAAAGGGAGAGAGGGAGAAGTGGAGATAGGGAGAAGGGGAGAGAGGGAGAAGTGGAGAGAGGTAGAAGGAGAGAATGGGAAAGAGGTAGAGAGGGAGAAGGGGAGAGAGGGAGAGAGGGAGAGAGGGAGATGGGGAGAGAGGGAGAGGGGGGAGAAGGGGGAGAGAGGGAGAAGGAGCGAGGGGGAGAGAGGGGGAAGGATAGGAGAGGGGAGAAGGGGAGAGAGGGAGAAAGGGAGAGAAGGAGAAGGGAAAAGAGGGAGAAGGGGAGAGGAGACGGGGGAGAAGGGGATAGAGGGAGAAGGGGGGAGAGGGAGAGATGGAGAGGGGGAGAAGGGGAGAAGGTGAGAGAGGGAGAAGGGGGGAGAGGGAGAAGGGGAGAGGGGGAGAAGGGGAGAGATGGATAAGGGGAGAGAGGGAGAAGGGGGGAGAGGGAGAGAGGGAGAAGGGAAGAGAGGGAGAAGGGGAGAGAGGGAGAGGGGGAGAAGGGGAGAGAGGGAGAGGGGCAGAAGGGGAGAGAGGGAGAAGTAGAGAGGGGGAGAGAGGGAGAGAGGGAGAATGGGAGAGAGGGAGAAGGGGAGAGAGGGAGAGAGGGAGAAGGGGAGAGGGGGAGAGAGGGAGAGAAGGGGGAGAGGGTGAAGGGGAGAGAGGGAGAAGGGGAGAGAGGGAGAAGGGGAGAGAGGGAGAGAGGGAGAGAAGGGGGAGAGGGTGAAGGGGAGAGAGGGAGAAGGGGAGAGAGGGAGAAGGGGAGAACGGGAATGAGGGAGAAGGAGAGAAGGGGGAGAGGGAGAAGGGGAGAGAGGGAGAAGGGGAGAGAGGGAGAAGGGGAGAAGTGGAGAAGGAGAGAGAGGGAGAAGGGGAGAGAGGGAGAAGGGGAGAGAGGGAGAGAGACAGATGTTAGCGACTCCCACAGCATATCATCAGACACTGCCTCTAGCCCTACTCAGACACACACGCACGCACGCATTCACACACGCACGCACGCACGCACGCACACACACACACACACACACACACACACATCCAAACATACACACAGTCAGGGTGGGTTTGATTCAAACGCCTCTCTAAATGTGTTATTTAGATGGAGAAATGGGGGTTGGAGAGTTAATATGGCCTTTCGGTGGTGTATCTTCCCCCAGTCAGAGGTAGATAGAGGGGAAGCTGGACTTATCCCTGGCTCTAGCAGAAGCCGGGATGGTGGTGGTGATGGGGACAGGAGGGGGATACCTTCATAGGTATGCTAGCTACAGGTCTTCTAATGACAACACTGATGGGAAAGCCACTCTGAAATTACACCCAGGAGGGCCCTGTGTGTGCATTATTCGAGTCACAAGTATGTCTCAAATCACAATGTCCGAGTCTCAAGTCAAGTCCCAAGTAGAATGAATCGAGTCTCGAGTCATGTTCAAGTCGTGCATTCTAAGAGCAAGTCAAGTCAAGTCACAAGTGTTTTCAAGTCTCAAGTCAATATAGACTTTTTCAACTACAAATATTTGTCTATTTATTGAGGCTACCAGATAGTTATTTTCATTATTTTGTGTATAACACCTTTTGGTTATGTAATAATTTTTTGTTTTTTTTTATTCAAAATGCAAGCTTCATAAGTAAATTATCAATTTCAAGCAATTTTAACATACCAAAAGACCAGTAGCTAGGCCTATGCTCGGTGGCGACCCATCATTCAGGGCAGGTGGGGCTTGCCTGTTTTGCATGTTATTTTGGCATTAATAATAATATAATAATAATAATAATAAATAATATGCCATTTAGCAGACGCTTTTATCCAAAGCGACTTACAGTCATGTGCACATACATTTTTACGTATGGGTCGTCCCGGAGATCGAACCCACTACCCTGGCGTTACAAGCGCCATGCTCTACCAATTGAGCTACAGAGGACCATAGCTACAGAGCTAATACGTGTCACATATCAGTTTGCAAACAATGTAAAAAAAAAAAAATTTGCGTTAATAAAGCCGCATACAAACATGTTCTCAATTTTGCTTTCTTGAGTAAGGCAGCTCCAAAATGCAGGTGTTTCATCCTAGCTCAGTGCTTTCTGCGGTGGTGGGGCAGACAGCGGGAAATACGGAGCGTAGGGGTTGGTAATGTTCTCTAGTTGTGCCGTGATTAGCTCAGTGTTCTGTCACTCATGGGAACACTACGTCACCGCCAAGTCTAAGGGTAGAGCTCGAAAATTCAAGCCCCTTGGGTGCCATAGAGTTACATTAGAAGTGCCCATCCAAGAAAGCTCAATGTCATTGGCCATAGATAAAATGACGTCAAATCACGTTATATCTACAGTTGCTTTGATTGGACTGATCATGTCAACATCATACTTTCAAAATCTTAGCTACCAGTCATCATCATGAATCAAGTCGACAATCTACTGGCAAATCCTTTTTAATCATTGTCATATGAAGATAAATAATTAAGAGAAATTATAGATAAAACGTATCGGTGCTCATCGGCCATTGGACATAAACATTACACACAAGTTGGAAATCACAAATTCAACAATGAGTGGTTTGGAAAGAATCAGTGGCCTGCTATTCAGTGGAGTGGCTGTGGGGTCCAAAGTCTGGGATTATGGGTCTCTTATAAACATTAAACATTGGCCATGCCAATGAAGCATGATTTGTGTCACGCTCAAAACAACTGTTAACTCGGAACTGCGAAATCTGACTTCAGTGAGTTCAAGACAACTGGAAACTCGGGAAAAACGAGCTCCGACTGGGAAAATACGTTTTGAACGGTCATCCAACTCGGAATTGTAAATCCGGAAATCGGGCCTCTTTCTAGAGCTACGACCTGAAGATCACTAACATCATCATGATTCGACCTTGTTTTTTACCCGTGTTCCCAGTTGTCTTGAAAGCGTATAAATCCAGAGAATGCCAGACTTTCATGACAAACTTCAATGCCCACGAAGGACCGCCGCGCCACCTTCCTGTTCAAGTGAGCACAGCACAACAAGGTGAGTCCAAAAAATGTATTGTACAGCTGCTGCATAAATTATGTAATATGCAAGGGAGATATGTACAGTTGAAGTTGGAAGTTTACATACACCTTAGCCAAATACATTTAAACTCAGTTTTTCACAATTCCTGACATTTAATCCTAGTAAAAATCCCCTGTTTTAGGTCAGTTAGGATCACCAATTTATTTTAAGAATGTGAAATGTCATAATAATAGTAGAGAGAATTATTTATTTAAGCTTTTATTTCTTTCATCACATTCCCAGTGGGTCAGACGTTTACATACACTCAATTAGTATTTGGTAGCATTGCCTTTAAATTGTTTAACTTGGGTCAAACATTTCGGGTAGCCTTCCACAAGCTTCCCACAATAAGTTGGGTGAATTTTGGCCCATTCCTCCTGACAGAGCTGGTGTAACTGAGTCAGGTTTGTAGGCCTCCTTGCTCGCACACGCTTTTTCAGTTCTGCCCACATGTCACGGAATCAGCCGAGGCTGCTCCTCCTCCTTGCTCGGGCAGGCTTCGGCGTTCGTTGTCCCCGGAGTACTATCTGCAACCGATCCATGTTTCGGTGTTTGTCTAGTTTGTCTTGATTGTTTTCACCTGTTTCCCATTATGTTACATTGTATTCCCTTTATAACCCCCTGTCTCTCATTGGTTATTGTGTGTGATTGTTTTCCGTGAGGTCGGCAGTGTTCGGGTGTATGCGTATTTTGTTCCTCCCTGTTTGGAGGTTCTGTTTGTATTTTTGATTACTGTGCAAGTAAAGTTTGTCTGCCAGTAGCTCGGTGTCCTGCGCTTGACTTCGCTCACAGCATACACGTCGCCCTGACAGAATCACACACCACAAATGGAGTCAGCAGGACCGGCGGTGCCAGCTGGATCAATGGAGGAACGTGTCGAACACCAAGCGGCCATGATCCAGGCTCTCGGCACCGCCATGGAACAGGTGGTGAGCACTATGGAGCGATGGGAAAGAGGGGGTCTGCCTACGCCTCCTCCAACGATACCACCACCATCGGCGATGCCCATCGCTTCACCTCCGGGGTCCAGTGGGATTCGGCTCTCGCTCCCGAGGGCTTATGATGGCACAGCGGCCGGGTGTCAGGGTTTCCTGCTCCAGGTTGAACTCTACCTAGCAACCATCCACCCGGTGCCCTCGGGATATGAGAGCGTGTTTGCCCTCATCTCCTGTCTGTCCGGCAAGGCGCTGGAGTGGGCCAACGCCGAGTGGGGGGGAATAGACGCCGCTACTGTCAACTATGCGGAGTTCACCCGCCGCTTCAGGGCAGTATTCGATCATCCACCAGAGGGTAAAGCGGCGGGTGAGCGTCTATTCCACCTTAGACAGGGGAGGAGGAGCGCACAGGAGTTCGCGCTGGACTTCCGGACGCTGGCTGCCAACGCGGGATGGAATGAGAGGGCCGTCATCGACCACTTCAGATGTAGCCTGAGGGAGGATGTGCGTCGGAAATTGGCCTGCAGGGACACCAACCTCAGCTTCGACCAACTGGTGGACATGTCCATTCGCCTGGATACCCTGTTGGCTACCCGCGAACGTCCGGATTCAGGGCCGTCCATTCCATCCCCCAGCACTTCCGAGCCGACCCCTATGGAGCACGGAGGTGCTGGTGCAAGGGAGACCAGGAGAGAGACCAGGAGGGAGGCCGTCCCCTGCACCAACTGTGGCCGCAGAGGACACACTGCTGGTCGGTGCTGGGGAGGGTCTCCTAGGAATCGAGGCAGTAGGCAGCGCACTGATGAGTCATTCCAGGTGAGTAGGCACCCAACTCACCCAGAGCTCTCTGTTGCGCATATGTGTATTAAAGTTGTGTTTCCCAAGGTTTCTCCTCACTCCCAGCATTCAGGCGCAGCTGGACATTTTATTGATCGCCAATTCACCTATAAGTTAGGGATTCCTATTGTACCTGTTGATGTGCCCTTCCCCATCCATGCCCTAGATAGCCGCCCTTTGGGGTCAGGATTGATTAGGGAAGTCACAGCGCCTCTCAGGATGAAAACGCAGGAGGGCCATGAGGAGATACTACGTTTGTATTTGATTGATTCTCCTGCGTTTCCCGTGGTGTTGGGGCTTCCCTGGTTAACATCTCAAGGGATGGTCTGATCAGTGTTTCGGGCGGTGTGTAGGTGTTTCCGTAGGGGCAACGACGGTGGAAAGCCCGAACCAAGTTCCCACCATGCACATTCCACCTGAGTATGCCGATTTGGCACTCGCCTTCTGTAAAAGGAAGGCGACTCAATTACCACCTCATCGACAGGGGGATTGTGCGATAGACCTCCAAGTAGGCGATGCGCTTCCGCGTAGTCATGTGTATCCTCTGTCTCAGGAGGAGACGGCGGCTATGGAGACATATGTCACCGAATCTCTGAGACAGGGATACATACGGCCGTCCACTTACCCTGCGTCCTCGAGTTTCTTTTTTGTGAAGAAGAAGGATGGGGGTTTACGCCTGTGTATTGATTACCGTGGTCTCAATCAGATCACAATCAAATACAGCTATCCTCTCCCTCTGATTGCTAGTATGACGGAGTCATTACACGGGGCGCGATTGTTCACAAAATTGGATCTCAGGAGCGCGTACAACCAGGTGCGCATTAGGGAGGGAGATGAGTGGAAGACAGCATTCAGTACCACCTCGGGTCACTATGAGTACCTCGTCATGCCATACGGTTTAATGAATGCTCCTTCAGTCTTCCAATCATTTGTGGACAAGATTTTCCGGGACTTGCATGGACAGGGTGTAGTTGTGTATACTGATGACATTCTAATATACTCCACTACACGAGCCGAGCATGTGTCCCTGGTGCGTCGAGTGCTTGGTAGACTGTTAGAGCATGACCTGTATGCGAAGGCGGAGAAATGTCTGTTCTTCCAGGAGTCCATCTCCTTCCTGGGACATCGGTTGCCCGCGTCAGGGGTGGAGATGGAGATTGACCGCGTTTCTGCCGTGCGTAATTGGCAGACTCCCACCACGGTGAAGGAAGTGCAGCGGTTCTTGGGTTTTGCCAATTACTACCGGAGGTTTATCCGGGGCTTTGGACAGGTAGCAGCTCCCATTTCCTCCCTGCTAAAGGGGGGTCCAGTGCATCTGCAGTGGTCAGCTGAGGCGGACAGGGCGTTTAGACATCTGAAGGACCTGTTTACCTCGGCTCCGGTGCTGGCACATCCGGATCCCTCTTTGGCGTTCCAAGTTGAGGTGGATGCGTCCGAGGCTGGGATCGGCGCTGTGCTGTCTCAGCGCTCGGGTACGCCACCAAAACTCCGCCCCTGTGCTTTCTATTCTAAGAAGCTCAGTCCGGCGGAGCGCAATTATGACGTGGGGGACAGGGAGCTGTTAGCTGTGGTTCAAGCCCTGAAGGTGTGGAGGCATTGGCTTGAGGGGGCTAAACACCCTTTTCTCATTCTGACTGACCATCGTAACCTGGAGTACATCCGGGCAGCAAGGAGGCTGAAACCTCGCCAGGCAAGGTGGGCTATGTTTTTTTCCCGATTTGTATTTAAGCTCACCTATAGACCAGGGTCACAGAACGCTAAGGCAGACGCCCTGTCCCGACTATATGACACAGAGGAGAGGTCCATTGAGCCCACTCCCATACTTCCTGAGTCTTGTCTGGTGGCACCGGTGGTGTGGGAAGTTGATGCGGACATCGAGCGGGCGTTACGTACCGATCCTACTCCCCCATAGTGTCCAGAGGGTCGGAAGTACGTGCCGCTCGAGGTTCGCCATCGATTGATATATTGGGCTCACATGTCACCCTCCTCTGGTCATCCTGGTATTGGTCGGACAGTGCACTGCCTTAGTGGGAAGTACTGGTGGCCCACTTTAGCTAAGGACGTGAGGGTTTATGTTTCCTCCTGCTCGGTGTGCGCCCAGTGTAAGGCCCAGAGGGAAGTTACAACCCCTAACCATTCCACAACGGCCGTGGTCTCACCTATCGGTGGATTTTGTCACGGACCTTCCCCCCTCCCAGGGGAACACGACGATCTTGGTCGTTGTGGATCGGTTTTCGAAGGCCTGCCGTCTCATTCCTATGCCAGGTCTCCCTACTGCCCTACAAACTGCTGACGCCCTGTTCACACACGTCTTCCGGCACTACGGGGTGCCTGAGGATATAGTGTCTGATCGGGGTCCCCAGTTCACCTCTAGAGTCTGGAGGGCGTTTATGGAACGTCTGGGGGTCTCGATTAGCCTTACCTCAGGTTTTCACCCCGAGAGTAATGGGCAGGTGGAGAGAGTGAACCAGGATGTGGGTAGGTTTCTGAGGTCCTATTGCCAGGACGGTGGTCGGGATATATTCCCTGGGCAGAGATAGCCCAAAACTCACTCCGTCACTCCTCCACTAACCTTACGCCTTTTCAGTGTGTGTTAGGTTATCAGCCGGTCCAGGCACCTTGGCATCAGAGCCAGATCGAAGCCCCTGCGGTGGACGAGTGGTTTCGGCGCTCGGAAGAAACCTGGAACGCTGTGCATGTCCATCTGCAGCGGGCTATCAGGCGGCAAAAGGCGAGCGCCGATCGCCACCGCAGTGAGGCTCCGGTGCATGCACCGGGAGATCGGGTCTGGCTCTCGACCCGAAACCTGCCCCTTCGCCTGCCCTGCCGGAAGCTGGGTCGGCGGTTTGTGGGGCCATCAAGTCCTGAGGAGATTGAACGAGGTATGTTATAGGTTACAACTGCCCATTAATTACCGCATTAACCCCTCGTTCCATGTGTCTCTCCTCAGGCCGGTGGTGGCTGGTCCACTCCAGGAGAATGAGGTACGAGAGGCTCCTCCGCCCCCGTTGGACATCGAGGGGGCTCCGGCGTACTCAGTCCGTTCCATCTTGGATTCGAGGCATCGGATGGGGGGCCTGCAGTATCTCGTGGAGTGGGAGGGGTACGGTCCGGAGGAACGGTGCTGGGTCCCTAGGAGGGACATCCTAGATCCCTCCATGTTGAGGGACTTCCACCGGAGTCATCCGACTCGCCCTGCTCCGCATCCTCCTGGCCGTCCCCGAGGCCGGGGTCGGCGCACGGCTGGAGCCGCGCGTCAAGGGGAGGGGGACTGTCACGGAATCAGCCGAGGCTGCTCCTCCTCCTTACTCGGGCAGGCTTCGGCGTTCGTCGTCCCCGGAGTAATAGCTGCCACCGATCCATGTTTCGGTGTTTGTCTAGTTTGTCTTGATTGTTTTCACCTGTTTCCCATTATGTTACATTGTATTCCCTTTATAACCCCCTGTCTCTCATTGGTTATTGTGTGTGATTGTTTTCCGTGAGGTCGGCAGTATTCGGGTGTATGCGTATTTTGTTCCTCCCTGTTTGGAGGTTTTGTTTGTATTTTTGATTACTGTGCAAGTAAAGTTCGTATGCCAGTAGCTCAGTGTCCTGCGCTTGACTTCGCTCACAGCATACACGTCGCCCTGACACCACAAATCTTCTATAGATTTAAGGTCAGGCCTTTGTGATGGCCACGCCAATACCTTGACTTTGTTGTCCTTAAGCCATTTTGCCACAACTTTGGAAGTATGCTTGGGGTCATTGTCCATTTGGAAGACCCATTTGCGACCAAGCTTTAACTTCCTGACTGATGTCTTGAGATGTTGCTTCAATATATCCACATAATTTTCCTTCCTCGTGATGCCATCTATTTTGTGAAGTGCACCAGTCCCTCCTGCAGCAAAGCACCCCTACAGCATGAGGCTGCCACCCCCGTGCTTCACAGTTGGGATGGTGTTCTTCAGCATTCCCCTTTTTCCTCCAAACATAACAATGGTCATTATGGCCAAACAGTTCTATTTTTGTTTCATCAGACCAGAGGACATTTCTCCAAAAAGTACGATCTTTGTCCCCATGTGCAGCTGCAAACCGTAGTCTGGCTTTTTTATGGCGGTTTTGGAGCAGTGGCTTCTTCCTTGCTGAGCGGCCTTTCAGGTTATGTCGATATAGGACTCGTTTTACTGTGGATATAGATACTTTTGTACCTGTTTCCTCCAGCATCTTCACAAGGTCCTTTGCTGTTGTTCTGGGATTGATTTGCACTTTTCGCACCAAAGTACGTTCATCTCTAGGAGACAGAACGCGTCTCCTTCCTGAGTGGTATGACGGCTGCGTGGTCCCATGGTGTTTATACTTGCGTACTATTGTTTGTACAGATGAACGTGGTACCTTCAGGCATTTGGAAATTGCTCCCAAGGATGAACCAGACTTGTGGAGGTCTACAATTTATTTTCTGAGGTTTTGGCTGATTTCTTTTGATTTTCCCATGATGTCAAGCAAATTTGCACTGAGTTTGAAGGTAGGCCTTGAAATACATCCACAGGTACACCTCCAATTGACTCAAATTATGTCAATTAGCTTATCGGAAGCTTCTAAAGCCATGACATAATTTTCTGAAATTTTCCAAGCTGTTTAAAGGCACAGTCAACTTAGTGTATGTACACTTCTGACCCACTGGAATTGGTTGAAAAACTAGTTTTAATGACTCCAACCTAAGTGTATGTAAACTTCTGACTTCAACTCGTAGCTAAGAAAGTAATATTACGTTTATTTGTGTAGCAAATAATTTGGTCCCTTTCCCCCTCATAACTTAGGCTACTGTTCTGACTTGGTGGTGCACATGTAGCCTGTATAGACCAAGAAGAATCATGCTGTCACGGTTTCGGCCGAGGCTGCTCCTCCTCCTGGTTCGGGCAGGCTTCGGCGGTCGTCGTCCCCGGAGTACTAGCTGCCACCGATCTATGTTTCATGTTCGTTTGTCTTTGTGTGTGATTGCTCTTCTGTTTTGTGTTGGAGCTACGTACTTCCCTCCAGTGTTTTGGAGAGGTTTTTCGCACATGTTAGTGCGCCGTTTGTTTGACGCCTGTGTGCGCCGTTATTTCGCCTTCGGGCTTATTGTGCTTATTTTCTACGTGAATATTGCACTAAAGTCTTTTGGACTGAGCTTCTGCGTCCTGCGCTTGATTCATGCACCACACCCACCTTCAGCACCCCTTGACAGAATCACACACCAGAATGGAATCAGCAGGATCTGCAGTTACGCCTGAGTCGCTCGAGGAGCATGTTCGCGGCCAAGATGACCAGATACGACAACTGGGGACCGCTCTACAGGACGTCATCAATACCCTGCACCGATGGGAGGCCAGCGGGGTACCCACACCTCCACCTACCCTGCCAACCCCATCGTCCGGTCCACCAGTCCCAGGTCCGGAACCCAGGGGGATTCGGCTCTCGCTCCCGAGGGCGTATGACGGAACAGCTGCCGGGTGTCAGGGGTTCCTCCTGCAGGTGGAGCTCTACCTGGCCACTGTACACCCGGTGCCCTCGGGACACGAGAGCGTTTCCGCCCTCATCTCCTGTCTCACTGGCAAGGCGTTGGAGTGGGCTAACGCCGAGTGGAGGAAGATGGACGCCAACACCATCTCCTACGCCGAGTTCTCCCGCCGCTTCAAGGCCGTGTTCGACCATCCACCTGAGGGCAAAGCGGCGGGGGAGCGTCTAGTCCACCTAAGACAGGGGGAGGAGGAGCGCACAGGCGTTTGCTCTAGAGTTCCGGACTCTAGCGGCGGACGCAGGGGTGGAATGAACGGGCCCTCATCGACCATTTTCGATGTAGCCTACGGGAGGACGTTCAACGTGAGTTGGCCTGCAGGGATACCCATCTCACCTTCGACCAGTTGGTCGATATGTCCATCCGTCTGGACACCCTGCTGGCCACCCGTGGACGTCCCGAGGGGGGTCCGTCCATTCCGCCCTCCGGCACCTCCGAGCCGAGCCCTATGGAGCTTGGGGGTGCCGGCGCTAGAGAAAGGAGGAGGAGGAGCCCGAGGGGGCCTGTCTCCTGCACCAAGTGCGGTCGTGGAGGGCACACTGCGGCCAGGTGCTGGGGAGGGTTCTCCGGGGGAGAAGACAACAGGCCACGCACTGGGGGGCCTCCCAGGTGAGTAGACGTCCCACTTACCCAGAGCTTTCTGTTGCGCACTTTTGTATACCTGTGTGTTTTCCACAGGTTGCACCTCATTCCCAGCATAAGGCGCTAGTAGATTCAGGCGCAGCTGGGAATTTTGTTGATCGGAAGTTTTGTTTAGATTTAGGGATCCCTCTCCTACCTGTTGACAAACCTTTACCCGTTCATGCCGTAGATAGCCGCCTGTTGGGGTCGGGGTTGATTAGGGAGATCACAGCACCACTTAGGATGTGTGCGCAGGGGGGTCATGAAGAGACTATACAGTTGTATCTGATCGACTCTCCTGCGTACCCAGTGGTGCTGGGAATTCCCTGGTTAAGCACCCATAACCCTGCTATTTCGTGGCAACAGAGGGCTCTCGATGGGTGGTCTGCTCAGTGCGAGGGGCGATGTCTGGGTGTTTCCGTGGGGGCGACATCGTTGGAAAGTCCAAACCAAGTGCCCGCACTGCACATTCCGCCTGAATATGGGGATTTAGCTCTCGTGTTTAGTAGAACTAGGGCGACGCAGTTGCCTCCTCATAGACAGGGGGATTGTGCGATTGATCTCCAGGCAGGAGCAGCGCTCCCACGGAGCCACGTGTATCCTTTGTCTCAAGAGGAGAGAAAAGCTATGGAGACTTACATAGCCAAATCTTTGAGACAGGGATACATTCGGCCCTCCACTTCTCCCGCCTCCTCGAGCTTCTTTTTGTGAAGAAGAAAGATGGAGGGTTGCGCCCGTGCATTGATTACCGTGGTCTCAATCAGATTACTGTGAAATACAGTTATCCACTCCCTCTGATTGCGACCATGACAGAGTCATTGCATGGAGCGCGGTTTTTCACAAAATTGGATCTCAGGAGCGCGTATAACTTGGTGCGCATTAGGGAGGGCGACGAATGGAAGACAGCGTTTAGTACCACGTCAGGTCATTTCGAATATCTCGTCATGCCATATGGGTTGATGAATGCTCCATCAGTCTTCCAATCCTTCGTAGATGACATTTTCCGGGATATGCAGGGACAAGGGGTGGTCGTGTACATTGATGACATTCTGGTGTACTCGTCTACCCGAGCCGAGCATATAACCCTTGTGCGTCGTGTATTGAGGAGGCTGTTGGAGCACGACCTATATGTCAAGGCAGAGAAATGTCTGTTTTTCCAGGAGTCGTTCTCCTTTTTGGGTTATCGGTTGTCCGCGTCAGGGGTGAGAATGGAGGTGGATCGTGTGTCCGCTGTGCGTAATTGACAAACTCCAACCACTGTAAAAGAGGTGCAGCAGTTCTTGGGCTTTGCGAATTACTACCGGAGGTTTATCCGGGTTTTGGACAGGTGGCAGCTCCCATCACGTCCCTTCTGAAAGGGGTCCGGTGTGCCTGCAGTGGTCAGCTGATGCGGACAGGGCCTTTAGGAGACTGAAGGACCTGTTTACGTCGGCTCCGGTGCTGGCGCATCCGGATCCCGCATTACCCTTTCAGGTTGAGGTAGACGCGTCTGAGGCCGGTATAGGGGCCGTTCTATCTCAACGGTCCGGCACGCCACCTAAACTCCGCCCCTGTGCTTTTTACTCAAAAAAGCTCAGCCCGGTGGAGCGTAACTATGACGTTGGGGACAGGGAGCTGTTAGCTGTAGTTCAAGCCCTTAAGGTGTGGAGGCATTGGCTTGAGGGGGCTCAACACCCTTTCCTCATTTTGACTGACCATCGGAACCTGGAGTACATCCGGGCAGCGAGGAGACTGAACCCTCGCCAGGCTTGATGGAGTATGTTTCTCACCAGGTTCGTATTTAAAATCACGTACATCCCTGGGTCCCAGAATGGTAAGGCAGATGCGCTGTCCCGGCGGTATGACACGGAGGAGAGGTCCGTTGAGCCTACTCCCATACTACCGGAGTCTTGCCTTGTGGCACCGGTGGTGTGGGAGGTCGATGCCGAAATCGAGCGAGCGTTGCATACCGACCCCAGCCCTCCACAGTGTCCTGAGGGTCGGAAGTACGTTCCGCTCGAGATTCGGGATCGACTCATTTACTGGGCTCACATGTCACCCTCCTCTGGACATCCGGGTATTGGCCGGACAGTGCATTGCCTTAGCACTAAATACTGGTGGCCCACTTTGGCTAGGGATGTGAGGGTTTATGTCTCCTCCTGCTCGGTGTGCGCCCAGTGTAAGGCGCCCCGACATCTGCACAGGGGTAAGTTACAACCCCTGCCCGTTCCACAACGACCATGGTCCCACCTCTCGGTGGATTTTGTGACAGACCTTCCCCTCTCTCAGGGGAATACCACCATCCTGGTCGTTGTGGAGCGGTTCTCTAAGGCCTGTCGTCTTCTCCCTATGTCGGGTCTTCCTACTGCCCTACAGACCGCTGAGGCCCTATTTACCCACGTCTTCCGGCATTACGGGGTACCCGAGGATATAGTGTCTGATCGAGGCCCCCAGTTTGCCTCCCGTGTTTGGAGAGCGTTCATGGAGCGGTTGGGGGTCTCGGTTAGCCTTACCTCAGGGTACCACCCGGAGAGTAACGGGCAGGTAGAACGTGTCAACCAGGATGTGGGTAGGTTTCTGAGGTCGTATTGCCAGGGCCGGCCGGAGGAGTGGGCACGGTACATTCCCTGGGCCGAGATGGCCCAGAACTCTCTCCGCCACTCCTCTACCAACCTAACCCCCTTCCAATGTGTGTTAGGTTACCAGCCGGTTCTGGCACCTTGGCAGCAGAGCCAGATCGAGGCCCCTGCGGTGGATGATTGGATGAGGCGCTCGGAAGAGACGTGGAACGCTGCCCACGTCCACCTGCAGCGGGCCGTCCTTCGTCACAAGGCGAGCGCCGATCTCCACCGCAGTGAGGGGCCGGTGTACGCACCCGGAGTTCGAGTCTGGCTCTCTACTAGAAATCTACCCCTCCGCCTGCTCTGCCGGAAGCTGGGTCGGCGGTTTGTGGGGCCCTTTAAAGTCCTGAGAAGATTGAACGAGGTGTGTTATAGGTTACATCTACCTGTTGAGTATAAGAATATTAACCCCTCGTTCCATGTGTCTCTTCTCAGGCCGGTGGTAGCTGGTCCACTCCAGGACAATGAGATAGGGGAGACTCCTCCGCCCCCACTGGACATCGAGGGGGCTCCGGCGTACACCGTTCGGTCCATCTTGGACTCAAGACGCCGGATGGGGGGTCTCCAGTATCTCGTGGAGTGGGAGGGGTATGGCCCGGAGGAGCGGTGCTGGGTGCCGCGGAGGGACATCCTAGACCCATCTCTCCTGTCGGAGTTCCACCGGGACCATCCCGCGCGCCCTGCTCCGCGTCCTCCTGGTCGTCCCCGAGGCCGGGGTCGGCGCACGGCTGGAGCCGCGCGTCAAGGGGGGTACTGTCACGGTTTCGCCGAGGCTCCTCCTCCTCCTGGTTCGGGCAGGCTTCGGCGGTCGTCGCTCCCGGAGTACTAGCTGCCACCGATCTATGTTTCATGTTCGTTTGGTTTTGTCTTGATGTTGTACACCTGTGTCTTGTTAGTCCTCGTTAGTGTCCTATTTAGTTCTCGTTGTGTGTGTTTGTCTTTGTGTGTGATTGCTCTTCTGTTTTGTGTTGGAGCTACGTACTTCCCTCCAGTGTTTTGGAGAGGTTTTTCGCACATGTTAGTGCGCCGTTTGTTTGACGCCTGTGTGCGCCGTTATTTCGCCTTCGGGCTTATTGTGCTTATTTTCTATGTGAATATTGCACTAAAGTCTTTTGGACTGAGCTTCTGCGTCCTGCGCTTGATTCATGCACCAAACCCACCTTCAGCACCCCTTGACACATGCGGCCTACCTGTTTGCAGCGGAGGATAGGGTGGAAAGCATGATCTGTCTGCACCAAGGGCTATCACTTTTGGAGGGCCTCCTGCCCGCAGAATGCTCATGCCAACTGGGTAGCCCTTTTCTTCCTCACAAATAGGCTACCGTAGTTCATTCGCCTGAATGTTACATCTTCATCCCATAATATTAAAGGCAGCACGATGTTACAGCTACCTTTAGACATATAGCCAGTAGCCACCCAAACTAGGCCTATCTGAAATAGAAAATGATCAATGACATCGCCAGGTAGCCTATTGTTGTTCGGGCAAAGATGCCTCTGTAGTAGATTTCTAAACTGTATTTTCTATGGGTAATATAAACGTAGACCTACTCTGTTTTTGCCAGGCGTTTTGAAGCAATTCTGATGACTGGTCATTGGCCAACAATCAAGACGTGCACGTTTTTGGTTCTGAAGCACAGATAAGATGTTTTTGCGACAATAATGTAGTGCAATACCGTAGGCATAGATTAGAAACCAGATTAAAAAGGCAAATGGTAGGCTATATGTAGCCAATTAAAAAATATATGAAAAGTATGTATTTTTCCCATTCAGATTCACACTCGTGACCCCCCAAAACCTTCTCACTTTGATAACCACTTCCCTAGCTCACCTGAACTGTGTTGAGTGACAGTTTGCTGGTCCAATCAGAGGGCCGAGTGTGCGTTTCAATAACCAATCTGTTGCACGTTTTTTTGCAAGTCAATGCTGCTGCTACTGTCTCTGGCTGCGTGGAGAGTGACAAAATGTTACAAAACCTGGCCAGATCATTTCAAGTCATCAGTCTCAAGTCAAAGATGAGTCCCGAGTCTTGAGCCTCCAAGTCCAAGTCAAGTCATTTTATTTTCTACAAGTCTGTGACTCAAGTGAGACTCGAGTCCAAGTTATGTGACTCGAGTTCACACCTCTGATGTGTTCGTATCAGTGTGTGTGAAGGGGAATACATCCGTACAGCATCGACCTTGTGTTCCACAGCACAGCTTTTTAATTACTTTAGAGGAAGACCCTCGGGGCTCTCAATATCGGAACAATCATTCCTTGACAATCCCACCAAAGGACAGTGCACTAGGATAAATAATTATTCCCAAGGTGGACTGACTGTTGTGACAAATCGAGATGGGAGGGCCATCCCTTTGTTCTCCTGATTCCTATGTCTTACATATGGAGGAGAGACACACACACGCAATCCCATAATGCAGCAGCAGCTTAACCTCTCATTTGTCTAGGGTTCTGATAGCAAGCCTACTATTCTGAGACAGCCTTTGTCTTTCAGGGAGAGAATGAATAAGCCCCTTTTGTGATATTTTCCCAAATACAGGCCTACATGCTTTTTGAAAAAATAATACAGTTACACCTAGCTATTCTGATAAATGTGTCATTTTGAGTTCTGAAGGCCAGTCTCGTATTGATCTGTTTTCTTTGGTGTTTTGATTATGGTTCAGTATTGCAGTATTAGAATCATATGGTTAATGCAGTCAAGATAAATCTTCTAAACATTTCCCTTGAACTGAGCTAATTCAAACACCAGAGACATGCAGTAGATACATCAGCACTAAACTATCCCACTGGGCAAAAACTGGTTGAATCAACCTTGTTTCCACATCATTTCAACAAAAAAATTCAATATGATAACATCGAATCAACGTGATTTAACTTTGATTTATTCAGGGGAGCCCAATTGAGATCAGGGTCTCATTCTCAATGGTGCCCTGAGAACAAACAATTCACAAATCAACATGGTCATTTAATAATACAGCAAAAAAAGAGACTATCAGATACAAAAGATAAACTACATTTCCAGCCAGGTCACCCGTGATACAAGTCAAACCGGCCACTAGGGGCAACAGTGAGCGCCGTTACCTTCAAGTAGGTTACGGTTTTGTTACCTTCAAGTATGTTACGGGCGTTGTGGATGGCAGATGGGTGTAAGCCTAACCCAAACCTTAACCCTTACCTTACCTTAAACTGTCACGGATTCTGCCGAGGCTGCCCCTCCTCCTTGCTCGGGCAGGCTGCGGCGTTCGTCGTCACCGGAATACTAGCTACTGCCGATCTATGTTATATGAGTCTATGTTGCACCTGTTGTCTAGGTCACACACCTGTTTCCCATTTTGTGTAATCACGCCTACCCTATTTAACCCAGGTGCTCCCAATGTGTCTTGTGCGTGGTTGTTTTTCGTTTCGTGTGTCGTTTGGTGAGCGGGTTAGTTCCTTCCTGCGTGAAGGTATTGCTGTGTTTACATTTACATTTTAGTCATTTAGCAGACGCTCTTATCCAGAGCGACTTACAGTGTTGTTTTCTTTACTCAAGTTCAGTAAAGTACGTTTCCTCGAGTTCTGTGTCCTGCGCCTGACTTCGATCCACCGCATTACACTGACACTCGTTAGATAAACATTTGGAGTTAATGCCTAACCTTAATACCTAACCTTAAGATTTCTGAGTTAATGCCTAAATTAACCCTAACCTTAAAATGTTGGTGTTAATGCCTAAACTTAACCTTAAACACTTAGAAATTTGACGTTTGGAACAACTTAGAAATTTGACGTTTGAGAAACATGGATGAACGTCTCAAATCTGACATTAGACTGTGAGAGGTTGTTGACATTTCAACCGCACAAATAAATTATTACAATCAACCAAAACACTCTCAAACCTCAGTGAATTCATTCCTCATCAGCATTCTAAACTGCCCTATTGGCACTAGGCATTCAAGCTGTAATGAGGATTGTAAATTATTCCAAACATGGGAGGCGTTAAAACTAAAGGCTGATTTACCTAGGTTGGTAGAGACACAAGGGACCTCAAGAGTTAACCAACCCTGTGAGCGGGTGAACATAATTGGTTAAAGAAAATTGTGATAAATAAAAAAGTATACTAGTTTCATTTAAGGACCAAAGGATTGACAGCCGTCCCATATAGATTGCAAAATAGTTGGGATGTCACGCCCTGACTCAGGGGACTCGTATATGTTGAGTCAGGGTGTGTATATTCCTTGTTGTGCTTTTTCTATGTGTGGTATTCTAGTATGTGTATTTCTATGTTGGCCGGTGTGGTTCCTCAGAGGCAGCTGTCGCTCGTTGTCTCTGATTGGGGACCATACTTAGGCAGCCTTTTGGCACTGTCTAGTTGTGGGATCTTGTTCCGTGTAAGGTACAGTGGGGAAAACAAGTATTTAGTCAGCCACCAATTGTGCAAGTTCTCCCACTTAAAAAGATGAGAGAGGCCTGTAATTTTCATCATTGGTACACGTCAACTATAACAAACAAAATGAGAAAAAAAATTCCAGAAAATCAAATTGTAGGATTTTTAATGAATTTATTTGCAAATTATGGTGGAAAATAAGTATTTGGTCACCTACAAACAAGCAAGATTTCTGGCTCTCACAGACCTGTAACTTCTTTTTTAAGAGGCTCCTCTGTCCTCCACTCGTTACCTGTATTAATGGCACCTGTTTGAACTTGTTATCAGTATAAAAGACACCTGTCCACAACCTCAAACAGTCACACTCCAAACTCCACTATGGCCAAGACCAAAGAGCTGTCAAAGGACACCAGAAACAAAATTGTAGACCTGCACCAGGCTGGGAAGACTGAATCTGCAATAGGTAAGCAGCTTGGTTTGAAGAAATCAACTGTGGGAGCAATTATTAGGAAATGGAAGACATACAAGACCACTGATAATCTCCCTCGATCTGGGGCTCCACGCAAGATCTCACCCCGTGGGGTCAAAATGATCACAAGAACGGTGAGCAAAAATCCCAGAAACACACGGGGGGACCTAGTGAATGACCTGCAGAGAGCTGGGACCAAAGTAACAAAGCCTACCATCAGTAACACACTACGCCGCCAGGGACTCAAATCCTGCAGTGCCAGACCTGTCCCCCTGCTTAAGCCAGTACATGTCTAGGCCCGTCTGAAGTTTGCTAGAGTGCATTTGGATGATCCAGAAGAGGATTGGGAGAATGTCATATGGTCAGATGAAACCAAAATAGAACTTTTTGGTAAAAACTCAACTCGTCGTGTTTGGAGGACAAAGAATGCTGAGTTGCATCCAAAGAACACCATACCTACTGTGAAGCATGGGGGTGGAAACATCATGCTTTGGGGCTGTTTTTCTGCAAAGGGACCAGGACGACTGATCCATGTAAAGGAAAGAATGAATGGGGCCATGTATCGTGAGATTTTGAGTGAAAACCTCCTTCCATCAGCAAGGGCATTGAAGATGAAACGTGGCTGGGTCTTTCAGCATGACAATGATCCCAAACACACTGCCCGGGCAACGAAGGAGTGGCTTCGTAAGAAGCATTTCAAGGTCCTGGAGTGGCCTAGCCAGTCTCCAGATCTCAACCCCATAGAAAATCTTTGGAGGGAGTTGAAAGTCCGTGTTGCCCAGCGACAGCCCCAAAACATCACTGCTCTAGAGGAGATCTGCATGGAGGAATGGGCCAAAATACCAGCAAAAATGTGTGAAAACCTTGTGAAGACTTACAGAAAACGTTTGACCTGTGTCATTGCCAACAAAGGGTATATAACAAAGTATTGAGAAACTTTTGTTATTGACCAAATACTTATTTTCCCCCTAATTTGCAAATAAATTCATAAAAAATCCTACAATGTGATTTTCTGGATTTCTTTTTCTCATTTTGTCTGTCATAGTTGACGTGTACCTATGATGAAAATTACAGGCCTCTCTCATCTTTTTAAGTGGGAGATCTTGCACAATTGGTGGCTGACTAAATACTTTTTTCCCCACTGTATGTTGTGTGTTCTACCTTGGACGTCACGTTTCGGTTGTTGTTTTGTCGGTTGTTTATTTGTGTTAAATAAACATGTACGTATATCACGCTGCGCCTTGGTCTGACCCGTCAGTAAACGAACGTGACATGGGAAGAGATTATTGACGTACCGATTCCATGGCATAGTGTTTATGAACTGATACGTCGGATTCAAAACATATAATTTTTCAATTTAAATTATTACACAAAATTCTTGCTACCAATAGAATGTTATTTGTATGGGGGATACAATCTTCCCAGCTCTGCAGATTTTGCTGTGAAGAGACAGAATCATTAGATCTTTCGCTTTGGTACTGTCCATTTGTGGCTTGTTTTTGGTCATAGGTCCAGGAATGGCTGAAGGATTGCAATATTGACCTGGAGCTAACCCTGCAGATAGCACTACTGGGTGATCTGAAAAGTCATAGGCAATCGATCAATATTATAATAATACTATTAGCAAAAAAATATATTTTCAATTTACAATCTGTAGAAACAATGAGAATAGAAGGTTTCAGAACTTTTATGAAACATCACAGTACAGTTGAAAAATATATGGCAAATAGAAATCCAATATGGATGGTGTTAAGAGATAGATGGGAGGTGTTGAATGGAGCTGAAGGATGGGACTAATAACAACTAACAACTAATAACGGCAAGATAACTAATGTAGGTCACGCTGTGTCCATAATAAGTATATAGGTTATAGGTTGAGAGCTTTTGTGAAGGAGCACAGTTGGAGAGATATGGCATATAGCAAACTGGATGGACATCATGAAAATGATCGGAGAGGTTGAGGGTAGAGGAAGTTCAGGAGTAAAAACAAACAAAATATAATTATTTTAAAATTGACTCTGTCCATAAAATGTATATAGTATGTATAAGCTGGAAGTAGAGGCCTAAGCATTGTTGTTCACTAGTTTACTCCAATTAGGGAAGGGGTGGTGGGGTTGGAAAGTAATAAAGGGAAATATATATTTTTAAAGGATACAGTATGTGTATATATATGTATGTATATGTATGTACAGTTGAAGTCGAAGTTTACATACACTTAGGTTGGAGTCATTAAAACTAGTTTTTCAACCACTCCACACATTTCTTGTTAACAACCTATAGTTTTGGCAAGTCGGTTAGGACATCTACTTTGTGCATGACACAAGTCATTTTTCCAACAATTGTTTACAGACAGATTATTTCACTTATAATTCACTGTATCACAATTCCAGTGGGTCAGAAGTTTACATACACTAAGTTGACTGTGCCTTTAAACAGCTTGAAAAATTCCAGAAAATGATGTCATGGCTTTAGATGCTTCTGATAGGCTAATTGACATAATTTGAGTCAATTGGAGGTGCACCTGTGGATGTATTTCAAGACCTACCTTCAAACTCAGTGCCTCTTTGCTTGACATCATGGGAAAATAAAAAATAAAAACACGCAGCTTTCATACCGCTCAGGAAGGAGACGCGTTCCGTCTCCTAGAGATGAACGTACTTTGGTGCGAAAAGTGCAAATCAATCCCAGAACAACAGCAAAGGACCTTGTGAAGATGCTGGTGTCATGATTTAACTGGATAGAACCCAAATGCAGACAAGTACACCAAGCCAGAGAAGGTTTAACAGGTTTATTTACAATGTTCAAAAAGTCCAGGTTTCCAATAATAGGGGAAGAGCAAGTCCAGGTTACAGGGAGGGTAACAGATCCAGGTCAGGGCAGGTGTGGTACCGTAATGTCCTAGTGTCCGTGGTGAGTCCAAAAGGGAGGTCCGGTAGTGGGGAGCAGGATGGTGGTGGCAGGAGTGAAGCGGAGGCAGAAGTCAGGTTCCCATAATCTGTGGCACAGGAGAAAAGTAAATAGAACAGGCCAAAAACACAAAGAGCGAAAACAAACAGGTTGAGTCGGCAGCGAGACTAACATGGTCGTCTTGACTATGATCTGACGATGAGTGGAAAGTTTGACCGGGTCTTAAAGGCTGAGGTGATTATGGTGAATGAGCTGCAGCTGGAACCCTGACTCCCGCACACCAGACTTCACTCCTGCAATAAAGGACAGACAGAGGGGAGGGGGAGAGCAGAGAGAGAGCTACCTAGCAGCAGTAGGCCTAACAGCTGGAGGAAACAGATACAAAAGTATCTATATCCACAGTAAAACGAGTCCTATATCAACATAACCTGAAAGGCCGCTCAGCAAGGAAGAAGCCACTGCTCCAAAACCGCCATAAAAAAGCCAGACTACGGTTTGCAACTGCACATGGGGACAAAGATCATACTTTTTGGAGAAATGTCCTCTGGTCTGATGAAACAAAAATAGAACTGTTTGGCCATAATGACCATCGTTATGTTTGGAGGAAAAAGGGGAATGCTTGCAAGCCGAAGAACACCATCCCAACTGTGAAGCACAGGGGTGGCAGCATCATGCTGTGGGGGTGCTTTGCTGCAGGAGGGACTGGTGCACTTCACAAAATAGATGGCATCATGAGGAAGGAAAATTATGCAGATATATTGAAGCAACATCTCAAGACATCAGTCAGGAAGTTAAAGCTTGGTCGCAAATGGGTCAACCAAATGGACAATGACCCCAAGCATACTTCCAAAGTTGTGGCAAAATGGCTTAAGGACAACAAAGTCAAGGTATTGGAGTGGCCATCACAAAGCCCTCAATCCTATAGAAAATTTGTGAGCAGAACTGAAAAGGCGTGTGCGAGCAAGGAGGCCTCCAAACCTGACTCAGTTACACCAGCTCTGTCAGGAGGAATGGGCCAAAATTCACCCAACTTATTGGGGGAAGCTTGTGGAAGGCTACTTGCAATGTTTGACCCAAGTTAAACAATTTAAAGGCAATGCTACAAAATACTAATTGAGTGTATGTAAACTTCTGACCCACTGGGAATGTGATGAAATAAATAAAAGCTGAAATAAATAATTCTCTCTACTATTATTCTGACATTTCACATTCTTCAAATAAAGTTGTGATCCTAACTGACCTAAAACAGGGAATGTTTACTAGGATTAAATGTCAGGAATTGTGAAAAACTGAGTTTAAATGTATTTGGCTAAGGCGTATGTAAACTTCCAACTTCAACTGTATATGTGTATAGGTATATATGTACAGTTGAAGTCGGAAGTTTACATACACTTAGGTTGGAGTCATTAAAACTCGTTTTTCAACCACTCCACACATTTCTTGTTAACAAACTATAGTTTTGGCAAGTCGGTTTACTAGGATTAAATGTCAGGAATTGTGAAAAACTGAGTTTAAATGTATTTGGCTAAGGTGTATGTAAACTTCCGACTTCAACTGTATATACAGTGGGGAGAACAAGTATTTGATACACTGCCGATTTTGCAGGCTTTCCTACTTACAAAGCATGTAGAGGTCTGTAATTTTTATCATATGTACACTTCAACTGTGAGAGACGGAATCTAAAACAAAAATCTAGAAAATCACATTGTATGATTTTTAAGTAATTAATTTGCATTTTATTGCATAGGAAAACCTGCAAAATCGGCAGTGTATCAAATACTTGTTCTCCCCACTGTATATGTATGTATGTATACATAAATATATATATATATGTTTTTTTAATTTTTATATATATATATATGTTGTTTTTTCTCGCATATATATATATATATATATGCGAGAAAAAACAACATGGGGGATTGGAAGTGATGCAGGCAATTACATTGTAACAAGATGCCCAGCGCGTCAAGGCAAGCTTCCTCCATCCTCGCTCTCTCCTCACCGGTAAAATTTCAGTTGCATCTCGCGCCCTACACTCTTAGAAAAAATGGTGCTATCTAGAACCTTAAAGGGTTCTTTGGCTGTCCCCATAGGAGAACCCTTTGAAGAACCCTTTTTGTAGAGCCCTTTTCTACAGAGGGTTCTACATGGAACCCAAGAGGGTTCTACCTGGAACCAAAAATGGTTATCTATGGGGACAGCCGAAGAACCCTTTTGGAACCTTTTTTCTAAGAGTGTACACAGTGTGTGTGTTTGTCTGTCATTATGATTAAACCATTCTGTTACGGCAAAATACAATTTGCTCTTAACGACTTTCCTATACATACTGAACAAAAATATAAATGCAACATGCAACAATTTCAACGATTTTACTGTGTTACAGTTAATGTAAGGAAATCAGTCAATTGAAATAAATAAATTAGGCCTTAATCTATGGATTTCACATGACTGGGCAGGGGTGCAGCCAGGGGTGGGCCTGGGAGGGCATTGGCCCACCCACTGGGGAGCCAGGCCCAGCCAATCAGAATGTGTTTCTCCCCACAAAAGGGCTTTACTACAGACAGAAGTACTCCTCAGTTTCATCAGCTGTCCGGGTGACTGGTCTCAGACGATCTCGCAGGTGAAGAAGCCGGATGTGGAGGTCCTGGGCTGGCATGGTTACACGTGGTCTGCGGTTGTGAAGCCGGTTGGATGTACTGCCAAATTCTCTAAAATGACATTGGAGGCGGCTTATTGTAGAAATTAACATTACATTCTCTGGCAATAGCTCTGGTGGACAATCCTGCAGTCAGCAAGTCAATTGCACGCTCCCTCAAAATCTGTGGTAGGGTTGAATGGTTACCTAGATTTATCCCCCAAAACCACTCCCTTTTCCCAGGATAAATAACTGTGAGAAACCGGTAAATTATAATAAATTATTCATATGAACAGCATGATGTGAAATGGAACTGTTAAATTATATGTGATGTCTAAATCTGGATTCTCTACAGCCTTCTCTCTGGTCACTGCATATTGAATCATCAACGCTCAGGGTGGGGACTGACAGCCCATCTCAGTATGTAGAGCTATCATCTCATCATGGTAACTTTTTTAAATTGTGACAGGGAGACCTACATTTACATTTACGTCATTTAGCAGACGCTCTTATCCAGAGCGACTTACAGGAGCAATTAGGGTTAAGTGCCTTGCTCAAGGGCACATCGACAGATTTTTCACCTAGTCGGCTCGGGGATTAGAACCAGCAACCTTTCGGTTACTGGCACAACGCTCTTAACCACTAAGCTACCTGCCGGCACCAAACCCTTACATTTGCTGCAGCATAGCCTATGCTATAGTAATATAAAGACCGAATGCACGTCTAATTTACACATTTCCATCTGGCTTTCTCCCCTTATTTTTTTATTGTAGATTTCATTTATTTCTGCAGAGTTTTAAAACACTCCTATATCGTTGATCTAAATCAGTGCACGAGCGAGCGCTCTCTCACAGTCTTTCTCTCTATCCATCAATTCCATGCATCCAAAATAGATAATCCTGTTCAAGTTTGATATATAGGCCTATATGTGACTCGTTTCAGGAAACTAGGCGTATGTCGGGAGTCACTACTTCACAGGAGAGCCATTTGAACGTAAACTTTTTTTTTAGCAAAATGATTTTCTTTTGGCAGAAATGCCTTCTGGAACATGTGAACTTTCATGTGCCTTAATAACAAACTTGTATGCATTCTGTAAATACTGTGGTGTCGAGACAACGATGCTGATATGCTGTGATGACAAGAAATCAGCTGACACTGTCCTTGATTATAATGGTTTATTACATCAAAGATTGCAGTATCAATTTACAGACTCCTGCAGAAATCTGGAGAACAACTGACCCAATCTCTAATATGTTATTCTCTCCATCCTTTGTTCAAAAACATGGTATTTATATCCTATGTAACATAATATGGGTGGTTTTAATAGACCAATCCCTGGCCTCTACATAGCAGACTCTCCTCTGTTTTAGGGGGCCCCTATAATAATGTTTTCCAGATGTTTCCGCAAGCAGAGCCAAGTTCCTCTAACACACCATTTGCAAACGTCAGCAAAATCATAAACTGTTTAGATACTACAATACGAATAAAATCGTTAAATTACAAGCCTAGTTGGTTTAGCCACAGAAAAAGACAGCAACCTTCCCGCTAGCCATGATTAGCTGAGATAATGAGTGGGCTGGACATGCCGAGAGATGAGTTCAGATTGGTCTGCCATATAGCACGCTTCTGTCTATTTAAGGTGGTCAGTATGTGTAGGTAATCCTGTCTAATGGGGCTATTTTTATGTATGGCGTAGTAAAACTGCATAAGTGTTGCTCTCCACTTTCTGGAGGACCGAGTTTTGAAATCAGGGGAATTAGAGTATAATAGCTAAGGAGATGGAGAAAACACCTGTCTCCAGATTACATCTTCAAACTAAGGGCAACCATGGCATCCGTGACAGGGAGACGTGTCCATCCATGATGTAAATGGGTAAAATGGTCTAGCTAGCTACATTTTCAGATTATACACGTTTCTAATTTTGACAGAAAGTGGTTTCATTTCAAGTTAAAGTGTACTGTTAGCTAGCTAACGTTAGCTAACATTGAACCTGGTTGGTTAGCTACCTGCAGATTTATGCATGAGTTGGGATTATGGTTCATTGTTTACCTAGCTAGATAGCTACATGTCTTAACAAAAGACTCCACTATGAAAGTAACCATTTCGGGTGTGTTCGTAAATTCAGTCTGGCCATCTACTCCGACTTCAGAGCACTCTTGTCTGAGTGTGCCAGAGCGCAGAATATACGAACGCTCAAAACACCCGTTGAGTATGGCCGGTGTCAGTAAACGTCAGCAAAAAAGTGTAATTAAATTGTTGCCAGCAGCACAGTTACAGTCACCAACGCTCTGGACAACATGAAAACAGCCTAACCAGCTCTGCTAGGGCGAGTAATGGTCAGTGAGCTGTTCTCTCATTTTTGTCTGGAAGTAGCTAGTAGCAAGTTAGCCAGTTAGCTTGGGTGCTTGACTGCTGTTGTTAGTACAGAACGCTCAAATCAACCCTTAAAGAGATGGGTGGTGCTAAAGCTTAAGAGGGTGTGAACGATGCTGAATGGGTGTAGACAAAGAAGAGCTCTCCAGTAGGTACCAAAACATTCAAAGGCCATTTTCTCAAAAGTGAGGTTACAAGTTTATCAACTTTCAAAGCAGAATTACTTTCCCATTGTTCCTCAAATGCAGTGTATAATATACAATTTTGTAGCTCTGTGTCTCTGTTTTTATCCAATGTAAAAAACTGCATTTCAAATCTAGGTTAAGTTCACCCAATATTAATAATTCAGATAGAGCATTGTAAGTCAGAGAGGGCGGGGGAGGGCCATAAACATCCACTAACATTAGTTGGGCAATTATTACCAAGGCCCACATTTACATTTTAGTCATTTTACATTTTAGTCATTTTAGCAGACGCTCTTATCCAGAGCAACTTACAGTTAGTGAGTGCATACATTTTTTTTTAGCACAAGACATTCAAATTGCTTTGGGAGTGAGGTAATACACACAGCAACATTATTCAAGTTGTTCTTCATGAATATGTCGACACCCCCAGATCTATAAACATTATATCCAGCAGAGGCTGGCACAGACTTTTCAAACCAAGTCTCAATAATTATCTAAATGTCCGCGTTGGTTGGAGAAGCCAGAATTACAATAGGATTCATTTTCTAAATCAAACTTCTGACATTTACATGAATCAGTCCAAGGCCACAGCTGCTGTATTTCAGATCAGATGGTCTCTAACACAATGCTATGATCAGTAGGTAGAATTGAGTACAATTGCATTTTTAAAATTTAAAATTGCAAGATCTTCTCTCCTCCCCAAGGCAAAATGTGTAGAATTGCAGCAAACTTGCTTTAAAGCTTTGCTGCAATTCACTGCATGTGTGGCTATGGATGTGGGCACACAAACCTGCAAGCCACTGCGGTCCCTCTTGAGTTCTGATTTTTGTCTCGGTGATCCAAAGTTGCAGTAATCCGGCGGTGATGCGGTCCCCTATTGGGGATAGAGGGCACGGTCTGGCTGCCAGCTGAAGGCGGACCGGACCGGTGGACATGGGTAGAGGGACTGATGTTGTCGATCACTTGTTTGATGTTGTCGATCACTTGTTTGATGTTGTCGATCACTTGTTTGATGTTGTCGATCGTGTTGTCGATCACTTGACCAGAGTGGGCTCCTGGGGAACAGTCAGTCCACTTCCAGCAGTGCAAAGCTGTTTGCCTGGCGGAGTGGATCCTCCACAGGAGAAAAGGACCTCCAAGGTCGTGGCTCCCTCGAGCCCTTTCGCCTAACCACCTCTGCCCAGTCTCTGTGGTGAAGTAGAGTCGAACAAGCCACCTGCTCCAAGAAGTGGGACAGGTCGACTTTGCCCAACTCTTCACCACCCTGGAGACAGAGAAATATGTTTAGCCTGGGCTAAACATTGGTGAACTCGTCAACGATGCTCTCCTTCTGCTTCAGCTCATCAGATAGCCGGCGAACGTCCCTCTGAACATTTCACAGCGGTAGCATTGGACAGTCAATGATTGGTCATTGATATCCATTGGATAGCTGTCGGTAGCCATAATGCTAAAAACAAAGCAGGCTAACGACAGCTAGCAGCACTGGCTTAAAGTAAAAAAAAACTTCAGTAAGTTCTGTGAAGAGCTAGAATAGACTACAAAAACAAACAAAAAGACGAGTGCATCGGTTCGGACCTGTATAGGCCGCCGGTCGATACGCTCAAGTAAGTAAAATATAAAATAGCCTGTAAAGGAATTTAACTACTCGCTCCAGCACAACTTGCTACACGTTGTCCCAGAATGCAACTCCCAAAAATATATTGTAATTGCAAGAAATCTCCCCCAACACTCCCTCTTTCTCCCCTTCCCCTCTACACTCCCCCAACACTCCCTCCTTCTCCCCTTCCCCTCTACACTCCCCCAACACTCCCTCCTTCTCCCCTTCTCCTCTACACTCCCCCAACACTCCCTCTTTCTCCCCTTCCCCTCTATACTCCCCCAACACTCCCTCCTTCTCCCATTCCCCTCCACACTCCCCCAACACTCCATCCTTCTCCCTTCCCCTCCACACTCCCCCAACACTCCCTCTATCTCCCCTTCCTCTCTACACTCCTCCAACACTCCCTCTTTATCCTTCCCCTCTACACTCCCCCAACACTCCCTCCTTCTCCCCTTCCCCTCTACACTCCCCCAACACTCCCTATTTCTCCCCTTCCCCTCTAAACTCCCACAAAACTCCCTCATTCTCCCCTTCCCCTCTAAACTCCCACAAAACTCCCTCTTTCTCCCCTTCCCCTCTACACTCCCCCAACACTCCCTCTTTCTCCCCTTCCCCTCTACACTCCCCCAACACTCCCTCCTTCTCCCCTTCCCTTATACAATCCCCCAACACCCCCTCTTTCTCCCCTTCCCCTCTACACTCCCCCAACACTCCCTCCTTCTCCCCTTCCCCTCTACACTCCCCTAACACTCCCCCCTTCTCCCCTTCCCCTCTACACTCCCCCAACACTCCCTCTTTCTCCACTCCCCCCTCTCCACTCCCCCAACACTCCCTCCTTCTCCCCTTCCCCTCCACACTCCCCCCAACACTCCCTCCTTCTCCCCTTCCCCTCTACACTCCCCCAACACTCCCTCCTTCTCCCCTTCCCTCTACACTCCCCCAACACTCCCTCCTTCTCCCCTTCTCCTCTACACTCCCCCAACACTCCCTCCTTCTCCCCTTCCCCTCTACACTCCCCTAACACTCCCTCCTTCTCCCCTTCCCCTCTACACTCCCCCAACACTCCCTCTTTCTCCAGTCCCCCCTCTACACTCCCCCAACACTCCCTCTTTCTCCCCTTCCCCTCTATACTCCCCCAACACTCCCTCCTTCTCCCCTTCCCACTCATCCCTACTGTGTAAGTCAACACTGCTGAATCTGCACTAAGCTCAGCTTTTCATCCAATATTCGATTTTCCCCTTCCGCTCCTTTTAGTCTCTTTGCTCTCCAGCTGCAGGGATAAACAGGGCCAGGCCCAGTGGTCCACGTCTGACCAGCAGACCAGGACAAAATCAATGGGTTGAGTGCTGCAGCCTCGCGGAGCTGATCAACTAATCCTTATCTCTGAGTCGGAATCCTCATGGCACAGCAATCCCTTACTAATCGAATGGAGTAACAGAGAGAGGGAAAAAGAGGGAGACAGAGAGAGAAAGAGAGAGAAAGAGAGCAAGAGACAGAGCGAGGAAGAGAGACAGAGAAGGAGAGAAAAGCAGGTGCCTTATTGATCTGCTGGAGCAGTTAGACACTCTGTTCAGGTGACAGAGGACCTGACATGAAGGGCATCTCCACACACTATCGGTAGTGTTCAGCGGATCCCCTAACCTGTAAATATGTTATCAGTAACTCCTTATTAGGCCTGATGGAGGATGGAGCAGGGCAATTCATCAATTGCTAGATATGGCCCCAAGCTTTCTCCTACATACTGCTTCTCTAATGTGTTTAGCTTGGCTTCTGGTCTTAGAACATGTAGACACAATCAATAGGATTTGGTGGAGGAGCATGGAGGAAGAAGGAGTGGGAGGTTTGTTTATGCTTAGTTGGTAGCTCAGTTGGTAGAGCATGGCGCTTGCAACGCCAGGGTTGTGGGTTTGTTTCCCACGGGGGGCCAGTATGAAAAATGTATGCACTCACTAACTGTAAGTCACTCTGGATAAGAGCGTCTGCTAAATGACTAAAATTTAAAAAATGTAGATGTATTGTAGATAAGATGATACTAGGCCTTCATTCATAGGGATTTGCTATCGGAGAATACATAAAATAATCACAACAACCCCTATCTTAGTGGATGGAATACAGCCTGTGGCTATGGTTACAGGTGCATGTGATTCTCCCCTAATGCACTGTGTTCTATGTCATTAATTGTGTGTATCGTCTCTGATAACAAGGGGCTTACAGGAGGACCAAATCCATCACTGCCATCCATTCTACTGTCCGGAAATACAGTGCCTTGCGTTTTTTTCCTATTTTGTTGCATTACAACCTGTAATTTAAATGGATTTTTATTTGGATTTCATGTAATGGACATGCACAAAATAGTCCAAATTGGTGAAGTGAAATGAAAAAAATAACTTGTTTCAAAAAATTATAAAATATAAATAACGGAAAAGTGGTGCACGCATTTGTATTCACCCCCTTTGCTATGAAGCCCCTAAATAAGATCTGGTGCAACCAATTACCTTCAGAAGTCACATAATTAGTTAAATAAAGTCCCCCTGGGTGCAATCTAAGTGTCACATGATCTGTCACATGATCTCAGTATATATACAGCTGTTCTGAAAGGCCCCAGAGTGTACAACACCACTAAGCAAGGGGCACCACCAAGCAAGCGGCACCATGAAGATCAAGGAGCTCTCCAAACAGGTCAGGGACAAAGTTGTGGAGAAGTACAGATCAGGGTTGGGTTATATAAAAATATCAGAAACTTTGAACATCCCACGGAGCACCATTAAATCCATTATTAAAAAATTGAAAGAATATGGCACCACAACCAAACATGCCAAGACAGGGCCGCCCACCAAAACTCACGGACCAGGCAAGGAGGGCATTAATCAGAGAGGCAACAAAGAGACCAAAGATAACCCTGAAGGAGCTGCAAAGCTCCACGGCGGCGATTGGAGTATTTGTCCATAGGACCACTTTAAGCCGTACACTCCACAGAGCCGGGCTTTATGGAAGAGTGGCCAGAAAAAAAGCCATTGCTTAAAGAAAGAAATAAGCAAACACGTTTGGTGTTTGCCAAAAGGCATGTGGGACACTCCCCAAACATATGGAAGAAGGTACTCTGGTCCGATGAGACAAAAATTGAGCTTTCTGGCCATCAAGGAAAATGTCTGGCGCAAACCCAACACCTCTCATCACCCCGAGAACACCATCCCCACAGTGAAGCATGGTGGTGGCAGCATCATGCTGTGGGGATGTTTTTCATCGGCAGGGACTGGGAAACTGGTCAGAATTTAAGGAATAATGGATGGCGCTAAATACAGGGAAATTCTTGAGGGAAACCTCTTTCAGTTTTCCAGAGATTTGTGACTGGGACAGAGGTTCACCTTCCAGCAGGACAATGACCCTAAGCATACTACTAAAGCAACACTTGAGTGGTTTAAGCGGAAACATTTAAATGTCTTGGAATGGCCTAGTCAAAGCCCAGACCTCAATCCAATTGAGAATCTGTGGTATGACTTAAAGATTGCTGTACACCAGCGGAACCCATCCAACTTGAAGGAGCTGGAGCGGTTTTGACTTGAAGAATGGGCAAAAATCCAGTGGCTAGATGTGCCAAGCTTATAGAGACATAACCCAAGAGACTTGCAGCTGTATTTTCTGCAAAAGGTGGCTCTACAAAGTATTGACTTTGGGGGGGGGGGGAATAGTTATGCACGCAGAAGTTTTCCATTTTTTTGTCTTATTTCTTGTTTACATTTTAAATTGTTGTCATTTAGCAGACACTCTTATCCAGAGCGACTTACAGGAGCAATTAGGGTTAAGTGCCTTGCTCAAGGGCACATCGACAGATTTTTCACCTAGTCGGCTCTGGGATTAGAACCAGCAACCTTTCGGTTACTGGCACAACGCTCTTAACCACTAAGCTACCTGCCGCCCCATTTATATATATATTTTGCATCTTCAAAGTGGTAAGCATGTTGTGTAAATCAAATGATACAAACCCCCAAAAAATCAATTTTAATTCCAGGTTGTAAGGCAACAAAATAGGAACAATGCCAAGGAGGGTGAATACTTTCGCAAGCCACTGTAGCAGATTGCAGTTTTCCATGCAACAGTGTTTTATACCAAGATCTCAGTGCCGGCCTTAGAACCATCCCACTGGGCACACCGCTTCATTTCAACGTGGAAATGTGTGTAATTTTTGGTTGAGACGTTGATCAATAATATATCAACTTTAATTCACCCACTCAAAAAGACAGCCAGAAGTTTGTTGAATTCCCATTGTGTTATCACTATCCTTTCAACTATCTAAAAGCACAACCTAATTCCAATGGAAAAACAATGTTAGATTTTTTGTTTAGTTGTCATCTTAATGTATTATCACTGCACTTTTAACCATTTAAAAGCAAAACAAAGATCAAATGTCACGCCCTGGCTCTGGGGACTCTAGTATGTTGAGCCAGGGTGTGAGTTTTCATGTGTTTCTGTTCTAGTCAGTTGTATTTCTATGTTGGCCAGTGTGGTTCTCAATCAGAGGCAACGTGTATCAGCTGTTGCTTGTTATCTCTGATTGGGAACCATACTTAAGCAGCCAGTTTTCCCACAGTGTTTGTGGGATCTTGTTCCGTGTTGGTTTGTGTTAGACCGAGGACGTCACGTTATCGTTTGTTGTTTTGTTCGTGTAAGCAGTTAATTAATAAAATATGTTTGCATTCAACGCTGCGCCTTGGTCCTCCTCCTTTGATGATCGTGACATCAAATGGGAATACAATATCAGATATTTTGTATATACTGTATTACAAAAGTCATACCCAATTGTGTTAGGTTGACAACGCAACCAAATATCAACATTTAAGTGAGATGTATCTAATGCTTGGATAGTTTCATCTGAGTCACTGGCTTAATCCTATTCTTGTATTTTTGGTTTAGTTGGAGACGTGAATCCAACATATTATTTTGTTAACTAGTTGACAAGTCAACAGGCTATTTACTGTATTGCAAAAATTATATTGAATTGTGTTTGGTTGTCAACTTAACCAAATATCAACTTTTGAAAAATATGTATATTTGTATATAAGCCTCTGACTTAGTCTGACTTTAATTCCAGTTTGTCTACAAATTAATAATTGATATGTTGGATTCACGTATCCATCTCAACCAAAAATCTAAGTTAAAGGACTCAAAAACAATGGCTGGAATGGAGCGAATGGAATGGCAGCAAACACATGGAAACCATTGAACCATTGAAACCATTCCACCTATTCCGCTCCAATCATTACCACGAGCCCGTCCGACCCAATTAAGGTGCCACCAATCTTCTGCGGTCTACAGTATACAGTATGTATTGTCTATTTTTTGTTAAACCATGGGTTGAATTGAAACAATAACTGTTGATGACTTCACAAATGCTATATAGGCCTAAATGGTATTGTTAATGATACACTATATATACAAAGGTATGTGGACACCCCTTGAAATTAGTGGATTCAGGTATTTCAGCCACACCCGTTGCTGACAGGTGTATACAATCGAGCACACAGCCATGCAATCTCCATAGACAAACATTGGCAGTAGAATGACCTTACCGAAGAGCTCAGTGACTTTCAACGTGGCACCGTCATAGGATGCCACCTTTCCAACAAGTTAGTTTGTCAAATTTCTGCCCTGCTAGAGCTGCCCCGGGTCAACTGTAAGTGCTGTTATTGTGAAGTGGAAACGTCTAGGAGCAACAATGGCTCAGTTGCGAAGTGGTAGGCCCCACAAGATCACAGAACGGGACCGCCGAGTGCTGAAGTGTGTAGCGGGTAAAAATTGTCTGTCCTCGGTTGCAACACTCACTACCAAGGTCCAAACTGCCTCTGGAAGCAATGTCAGCACAATAACTGTTCGTCGGGAGCTTCATGAAATGGGTTTTCATGGCCGAGCAGCCGCACACAAGCCTAAGATCACCATGCGCAATGCCAAGCATCGGCTGGAGTGGTGTAATGCTCACCGCCATTGGACTCTGGAGCAGTGGAGACGTGTTCTCTGTAGTGATGAATCACACTTCACCAACTGGCAGTCCGATGGACGAATCTGGGTTTGGCGGATGCCAGGAGAACACTACCTGCCTGAATGCATAGTGCCAACTGTAATGTTTGGTGGAGGAAGAATAATGGTCTGGGGCTGTTTTTCATGGTTCGGGCTAGGCCCCTTAGTTTCAGTGAAGGGAAATCTAAATGCTACAGCAAACAATGACATTCTAGATGATTCTGTGCCTCCAACTTTGTGACAACAGTTTGGGGAAGGCCCTTTCCTGCTTCAGCATGACAATGTCCCCATGCACAAAGGTCCATACAGAAATGGTTTTTCGAGATCTGTGTAGAAGAACTTGACTGGCCTGCACAGAGCTCTGACCTCAACCCCATCAAACACCTTTGGGATGAATTGGAACGCCGACTGCGAGGCAGGCCTAATCGGCCAACATCAGTGCCCGACCTCACTAATGCTCTTGTGGCTGAATGGAAGCAAGCAATGTTCCAACATCTAGTGGAAAGCCTTCCCAGAAGAGTGGAGACTATTATAGCAGCAAAGGGGGGACCAACTCCATATTAATGCCCATGATTTTTGAATGAGATGTTCAACGAGCAGGTGTCCACATACTTTTGTGTAGTGTATATAAAAGTTATTTCCAAGTGTTCTAAAATAGTTAGAATGAAGTTTGCTACATCAAGTTGGTGAGGGTGCAACATTGTTGCCACTTCCTATATAACCATGCAACATTCGAACAGAAGCATGCAACAATGTTGTAAAAATGTGTTGTTTATGACATATAGAGTATGGTTACATTTAATTAGCTCTTTTAAACCCGTTAAACCTACCGTTTGGAATGACTTCGATAGCAACATTAGGTATTAATAGATCCCTCAATAATTATTCTCACGATAGCACATTTGTAGTAGTCAGTGACCAGTATCAAAGCTAAGCAGGGCTTGATTAAAATCCTGAATGGGAGGCCAAATTAATAGCTATAGATAGATCAACTCTCCAGTAGTAGATGCAGCCCATTTATTTTTTACTGATAGTGGATATAACGTTGAAGATCTGCCATTGTTTCACAGGTACAAATTCAACATGTTTTATACAAGGTTTGTCTATGTTGAAAATTGGTTACCGTGATGACATAATTCTGTGGTGCACAGGGACAAATGGAGCCTAGTGAAGTGTCAAATTCTGTCCAGAGAGAGAGAGAGAGAGAGAGAGAGAGAGAGAGAGAGAGAGGAACCTAACCAGTAATATAGACAGTAATACAGAGAGAGAAAGAGAGAGAGAGAGAACCTAACCAACCAGTAATATAGACAGTAATACAGACAGTAAAACGCCCCATTTGTCTCTCCGCTCTGCTTGTCATGCCGGGCGGCTGGTCGTGTGTGTGTGTGAATGTACAGACGTGGAATTGTCCTCTTTTGTCATGTGGGGATATTTTCTATGGCCATTCTGACACAGTTTGTCCAGGTACCAATCAGGCCATAACGACTGTATCCAGATATTGCAGCCAGAACTGTACATGGCAAACAATTTATGATGATGATAGCCATGATGATGATGATGATGATGATGGGGACGAAGACGATGTTGTGGATATGATGGCTTACCTCTCTCCCCCAGAGGCAGTATATCGCATGGCAGAGAGCTACGGTGATTGGCTGGAGCTCTCTGCCTGATGACACAATGCACTTTGATGGAGGTGCATTAGACCCCCCCTCCTCCACCCCTCCTCCATTGCATCACCCCCCCCCCACACTTCTATAAAACTCCTATCAAGGTGAGTGATGTGACGGGACTGGAAGACGGTGGGAGCTGGGCTACAGAGCCTGGTGGTGGTCAGTGCTGGGGGGGTTTTACAGTTTAACTGATATAATAACGTGGAGAGCGAGGAGGACACACTAAGTCTGTGTCCCAAACTGGTCTATTAAAATCCTGCACACTGTGGTTCCTCTGTATCTATCTCCCAACATGGCATCTGTCACAGTAGAGAATTCTTTATAGTGTCCACAAAGGTGTGATCACACACGGCAGAAAACGTCCCAATGAAACCACAAAGCCTTGGTACCAGCGCACACACGGGCCGGCCGGCACGCACACACACACACACACACACACGCACATACACACACACACATACACACACACACGCACGCACATACACACACGCACGCACATACACACACACATACACACACACACGCACGCACATACACACACACACACATACACACACGCACGCACACACACACACACACACACACATACACACACACACACATACAAACACACATACACACACACACACATACACACACATACACACACACACACACACGCACGCACATACACACACACACATACACACACACGCACGCACACACACACATACACACACAAGAAATGCTTGCTTACGAGCCCTTCCCAACGAAGCAGAGTTTTAAAATAGTAACACAAAAAAAAAATACACAAGAATGGAGCTACATACAGGGAACAATTACATGCACACATACACACATACACTTACAAACACACACTCACACACACACACACACACACACACATACACATGCACACATACACACATTGTATTATATGTAATTCCATCAGATTTTGCCTCACACTTACCATCCTGTCAAATTACATCTATTCGGAGCCTGGCTTCAAACAGTCCTCACTAAGATATCGATAATTTGCTTTGTTACACTACATGCTGAATGAATGGCCCTGTTACACTACATGCTGAATGAATGGTCCTGTTACACTACATGCTGGATGAATGGCCCTGTCACACTACATGCTGTATGACTGGCCCTGTTACACTACATGCTGAATGAATGGTCCTGTTACACTACATGCTGGATGAATGGCCCTGTTACACTACATGCTGAATGAATGGCCCTGTCACACTACATGCTGGATGAATGAATGGCCCTGTCACACTACATGCTGGATGAATGGTCCTGTTACACTACATGCTGGATGAATGGCCCTGTCACACTACATGCTGGATGAATGGCCCTGTCACACTACATGCTGGATGAATGGCCCTGTTACACTACATGCTGAATGAATGGCCCTGTTACACTACATGCTGAATGAATGGCCCTGTCACACTACATGCTGAATGAATGGCCCTGTCACACTACATGCTGGATGAATGAATGGCCCTGTCACACTACATGCTGGATGAATGAATGGCCCTGTCACACTACATGCTGAATTCGGGCAGGCTTTGGCGTTCGTCGTCACCGGCCTTCTAGCCACTGCTGCTCCATATCTCATCATTCCATTTGTCTTGTCTTAAATCAAATCAAATCAAATTTTATTTGCCACATGCGCCGAATACAACAGGTGTAGACATTACCGTGAAATGCTTACTTACAAGCCCTTAACCGACAATGCATTTATTTTTTATAAAAAGTAAAATAAAACAACAACAACAAAAAAGTGTTGAGAAAAAAAGAGCAGAAGTAAAATAAAATAACAGTAGGGAGGCTATATACACGGGGGTACCGGTGCAGAGTCAATGTGCGGGGGCACCGGCTAGTTGAGGTAGTTGAGGTAATATGTACATGTGGGTAGAGTTACACACACCTGGTTCATATTCCCCTCATTAGTATGTTCCCTCTGCCCCCTTGTCCTTGTGGGTGATTGTTCATTGTGAGGATTAGTAGCTCGGTTGAGCTCAGTATTTTGTATTGCCAGGGTATTTTCCCGTGTGCATGTTTGTTCCAGTGCGCCTGTTTTGTGCACTGGACTAGTTACGCTGGATTACGGAATAAACTCTGTATACTGTGATTTACCCTCCTGCACCTGACTCCTTCAAATCACACATCACAGAATCACCCACCCGCTATGGAGTCAGCGGGAGAGGAGCGCATGCCTGGAGTCGTGGCACGGGTCCAGGAGCATTCAACAATGCTAGCCAGCTTGAGAGAAGCGATGGATCGGGTTCTCCAGGTCGTCCAATGCCTGGAGAGGAGAGGACCCGATCTGTCGAGACAAGCTGGGCAACCGGATCCAACCAGGGATTCCTCCTCCAACTGGAGCTCTACTTCTCCAGCATCAGGCCGGCCCCATCGGAGCAGGAGAAGGTGTCCGCCCTCGTCTCCTTCCTCTTGGGGAAAGCCCTGGAGTGGGCCAATGCAGTCTGGAACGAAGGAGGAGCCGCCTCTTTTGGGCCGTCTTCAATCACCCGCCCGAGGTGAGGCGGGCGGGCGGCTGGTCCACCTTAGGCAGGGGACGAGGACCACGCAGGACTTTGCCTTGGAGTTTCTAGCAGCTGGGTCCAGGTGGAACGAGCGGGCCCTTACCGACCACATCCGGTGCCATCTGTGGGAGGACGTCCGAAGGGAGCTAGCCTGCCGGGACACCATGTTGTCCTTCACGCAACATGGCCATCCGTTTGGACAACCTGCTGGCGGCCAGAGGACGTCCTGGAGGGGGTCTGCCCGTTCCAACCCCGGCCGACTCGGATCACGAGCTGATGGAGCTGGGTGGAGCCGCGATCCGAGAGAGCCGAGGACGATAGCGCCAGTGTCACTCTGGTGGCACGAAGGGATATTACACTGCACGATGTCGTCAGCGTTCTTTTGGGTCTGGAGGCGGCAAGCAGGGCACTCTCGCATTACCCCAGGTATCGAACACCCACACTTGTTCAGAGCCCTCTGCTGCACACTGTACCCTACCCATCCACTTTCCTGATCACATTGTAGTTCCCCAGTGTAAGGCGCTAGTCGATTCAGGCGCAGCTGGGAACTTTATGGACAGGGCCTTTTCACACAGTCTAGGCATTTAATTGGTTCCCCTATCCATTCCACTCCCCATCAGAGCATTTGACAGTTGACCATTAGGGTCCGGGATTGTTAGGGAAGTTACCGCACCAATCACCATGGTTACCCACAAGACTCATTGCGAGCAAGTCAAATTTTTTATAATTGATTCTCCTGCTTTCCCTGTGGTACTAGGTATCCCTTGGCACTCCATATCCCCACATTCTCATGGCCGCAGAGGGTTCTCACTGGGTGGTTGCAAGAGTGTCAGGGTAGGTGTCTCTGTGTTTCCGTTGGTGCAACCATGGTGGAAAGTCCAGACAGTACCTCCACCGTGCGCATTCCCCCGGAATACCTCGATTTGGTGCACGCGTTTTCCAAAACGCAGGCGACAAAGTTACCACCTCATCGGGCGGGGGATTGCGCGATAAACCTCCGGGTAGACGCTGTGCCTCCCAGGAGTCATGTGTATCCCCTGTCACAGGCTGAAACGGAGGCTATGGAAACATACGTTACCGAGTCCCTGCGCCAGGGGTTTATACGTCCCTCCACTTCACCAGCCTGCTCGAGTTTCTTTTTTGTGAAGAAGAAAGACAGCGGTCTGCGCCCTTGCATTGATTATCAATCACTGAACAAGGAGACGATACGATTTAGTTATCCTCTCCCCGTCATTCCTTCAGTGATCGAGTCAATGCATGGGGCGCGCTTCTTCACCAAATTAGATCTCCGGAGTGCATACAACCTGGTGCGTGTCTGAGAGGGGGATGAGTGGAAGACATCATTCAGCACAACCACAGGGCATTATGAATACCTGGTGATGCCCTACGGTTTGATGAATGCTCCATCCGTCTTCCAGTCCTTTGTGAACGAGGTGTTTCAGGACATGTTTGGTCGCGGTGTAGTGGTCTACATCGATGACATTCTAGTGTATTCCACTACGCGCGCCGAGCATGTGTCCCTGTTTGTAAAGTGCTGGCCCGACTGTTGGAAAATGACCTTTATGCCAAGGCAGAAAAGTGTCTGTTTTTCCAGCAGTCTGTCTCCTTCCTCGGATACCGCATTACCACCTCAGGTGTGGAGATGAAGGGAGATCGCATTTCAGCCGTGCATAATTGGCCGACTCCAACCACGGTTAAGGAGGTGCAGCGCTTTCTTGGCTTCGCCAACTACTATCGGAGGTTTATCCGGGGCTTTGGCAAGGTCGCAGCTCCCATTACATCTCTGTTGAAGGGGGGGCCGTCCCGGCTCCGCTGGTCTGCTGAGGCTGACAGGACCTTCAGTAACCTGAGGGGTCTGTTCACCTCAGCCCCGGTACTGGCCCACCCTGATCCATCACTACCGTTCGTAGTGGAGGTGGATGCGTCCAAGGTAGGGACAGGTGCTGTCCTATCTCAACACTCGGGCACACCACCCAAGCTCCGCCCCTGTGCCTTCTTCTCTAAGAAGCTCAGCCCGGCGGAGCATAACTACGATGTTGGTGATCGGGAGCTGTTGGCTGTTGTCCGAGCCTTGACCGTGTGGAGGCATTGGCTCGAAGGGGCAAAACACCCTTTCCTCATCTGGACGGACCACCGTAACCTGGAGTACATCCGGGCATCGAGGAGGCTGAATCCTCGCCAGGCCAGGTGGGCCCTATTCTTTACCCGGTTTGATTTCACACTATCATACATCCCGGTTACGAAGAACGTGAAGGCAGACGCATTGTCACGGCTGTATGACACAGAGGAGAGGCCCAGAGACAACACCCCTATACTCCCGGCCTCCTGCATGGTGGCGCCGGTAGTATGGGCGATGGACGCGGATATAGAGCAGGCGTTACGCACAGAGCCATCTCCAACTCAGTGTCCAGCTTGGCTGCAGTACGTGCCTGCTCTTATCCGTGACCGTCTGATCTACTGGGCACACACGTCACCCTCCTCTGGTCACCCAGGTATCGGTCGTACAGTGCGCTGCCTGACCGGAAAGTACTGGTGGCCTACCTTGGCTAAGGACGTGAGGGTGTATGTCTCCTCCTGCTCGGTGTGCGCCCAGAGTAAGGCACCTAGGCACCTCCCAGCGGGTAAGTTACAACCTTTACCAGTTCCACAACGACCATGGTCTCACCTGAGTGTTGATTTCCTTACCGATCTTCCCCTCTCCCAAGGTAACACCACCATCCTGTTTATTGTGGGCCGCTTTTCCAAGGCCTGCCGCCTCCTTCCTCTGCCCGGTCTCCTCACGGCCCTGCAAACTGTGGAAGCCCTGTTTACACACGTCTTCCGGCACTACGGGGTACCAGAGGATATAGTGTCTGACCGGGGTCCCCAGTTCACATCCAAGGTCTGGAAGGCGTTCATGGAACGTCTAGGGGTCTCGGTCAGCCTGATCTCTGGTTTCCACCCTGAGTCTAATGGGCAGGTGGAACAGGTAAATCAAGATGTGGGTAGGTTCCTGCGGTCCTACTTCCAGGACCGGCCGGGGGAGTGGTCAGGGTTCTTGCCATGGGCCGAATATGCCCAGAACTCTCTCCGTCACTCCTCCACTAACCTAACGCCATTCCAATGTGTTTTAGGTTACCAACCGGCTCTGGCACCGTGGCACCAGAGCCAGACCGAGGCTCCTGCAGTGGATGACTGGTTTCGGCGTGCGGAGGAGACATGGGACGCTGCCCACGTCCACTTCCAACGCGCCGTACGTCGTCAGAAGGCCAATGCTGACTGCCACCGCAGTGAGGCCCCAGTCTCCGTACCGGGTGATCGGGTCTGGCTCTTGACCCGGAATCTGCCCTTCCGGAAGCTGAGCCCACGGTTTGTGGGGCTGTTCAAAGTCCTGAGGAGAATCAACAAGGTTACTTATAGGTTATTACTCCCCCATGATTACCGTATTAACCCCTCGTTTCATGTGTCTCTCCTCAGGACGGTGGTGGCTGGTCCGCTGCAGGAGTCTGAGGTGTGGGATGACCCTCCGCCTCCTCTGGACATCGAGGGGGCCCCGGCGTACTCTGTCCGTTCCATCCTGGATTCGAGGCATCGGGTGGGGGGCCTTCAGTACCTCGTGGAGTGGGAGGGGTACAGTCTGGAGGAACGGTGCTGGGTCCCGGTGAGGAACATCCTCAATCCCTCCCTGTTACGGGATTTCCACCGTCACCATTCCAGCTCACCCTGCTCCACATCCTCCTGCGCGTCAAGGGGGGTCTTGTCTTGTCAATTACACACACTTGGTTCATATTCCCCTCATTAGTACGTGTTTAAGTGTTCCCTCTGCCCCCTTGTCCTTGTGGATGATTGTTCATTGTGAGGACTCCACTGCCAGCTTAGTGGAGTCTGCCAATAGCACAGTCAGTGTAGTCAGCTCAGCCATACCCATTGAGACTGTGTCTGTGCCTCGACCTAGGTTGGGCAAAACTAAACATGGCGGTGTTCACCCTAGCAATCTTATTAGGATAAAGACCTCCTCCATTCCTGCCATTATTGAAAGAGATCGTGATACCTCACATCTCAAAATAGGGTTACTTAATGTTAGATCCCTCACTTCAAAGGCAGTCATAGTCAATGAACTAATCACTGATCATAATCTCGATGTGATTGGCCTGACTGAAACATGGCTTAAGCCTGATGAATTTGCTGTGTTAAATGAGGCCTCACCTCCTGGTTACACTAGTGACCATATTCCCCGTGCATCCCGCAAAGGCGGAGGTGTTGCTAACATTTACGATAGCAAATTTCAATTTACAAAAAAAAAATGGCGTTTTCATCTTTTGAGCTTCTAGTCATGAAATCTATGCAGCCTACTCAATCACTTTTTATAGCTACTGTTTACAGGCCTCCTGGGCCATATACAGCGTTCCTCTCTGAGTTTCCTGAATTCCTATCAGACCTTGTAGTCATAGCAGATCATATTCTAATTTTTGGTGATTTTAATATTCACATGGAGAAGTCCACAGACCCACTCCAAAAGTCTTTCGGAGCCATTATCGACTCAGTGGGTTTTGTCCAACATGTCTCTGGACCTACTCACTGCCACAGTCATACTCTGGACCTAGTTTTGTCCCATGGAATAAATGTTGTAGATCTTAATGTTTTTCCACAAAATCCTGGACTATCGGACCACCATTTTATTACATTTGCAATCGCAACAAATAATCTGCTCAGACCCCAACCAAGGAGCATCAAAAGTCGTGCTATAAATTCTCAAACAACACAAAAATTCATTGATGCCCTTCCAGACTCCTTCTGCCTACCCAAGGACGTCAGAGGACAAAAATCAGTTAACCACTTAACTGAGGAACTCAATTTAACCTTGCGCAATACCCTAGATGCAGTTGCACCCCTAAAAACGAAAAACATTTGTCATAAGAAACTAGCTCCCTGGTATACAGAAAATACCCGAGCTTTGAAGCAAGCTTCCAGGAAATTGGAACGGAAATGGCGCCACACCAAACTGGAAGTCTTCCGACTAGCTTGGAAAGACAGTACCGTGCAGTACCGAAGAGCCCTCACTGCTGCTCGATCATCCTACTTTTCCAACTTAATTGAGGAAAATAAGAACAATCCAAAATTTCTTTTTGATACTGTTGCAAAGCTAACTAAAAAGCAGCATTCCCCAAGAGAGGATGGCTTTCACTTCAGCAGTGATAAATTCATGAACTTCTTTGAGGAAAAGATCATGACCATTAGAAAGCAAATTACGGACTCCTCTTTGAATCTGCGTATTCCTCCAGGGCTTAGCTGTCCTGGATCTGCACAGCTCTGCGAGGGCCTGGGATCGGGAGAGACACTTAAGTGTTTTAGTACTATATCTCTTGACACAATGATGAAAATAATCATGGCCTCTAAACCTTCAAGCTGCATACTGGATCCTATTCCTACTAAACTGCTGAAGGAGCTGCTTCCTGTGCTTGGCCCTCCTATGTTGAACATAATAAACAGCTCTCTATCCACCGGATGTGTACCAAACTCACTAAAAGTGGCAGTGATAAAGCCTCTCTTGAAAAAGCCAAACCTTGACCCGGAAAATATAAAAAACTATCGGCCTATATCGAATCTTCCATTCCTCTCAAAAATTTTAGAAAAAGCTGTTGCGCAGCAACTCACTGCCTTTCTGAAGACAAACAATGTATACGAAATGCTTCAGTCTGGTTTTAGACCCCATCATAGCACTGAGACTGCACTTGTGAAGGTGGTAAATGACCTTTTAATGGCGTCAGACCGAGGCTCTGCATCTGTCCTCGTGCTACTAGACCTTAGTGCTGCCTTTGACACCATCGATCACCACATTCTTTTGGAGAGACTGGAAACCCAAATTGGTCTACACGGACAAGTTCTGGCCTGGTTTAGATCCTACCTGTCGGAAAGATATCAGTTTGTCTCTGTGAATGGTCTGTCCTCCGACAAATCAACTGTACATTTCGGTGTTCCTCAAGGTTCCGTTTTAGGACCACTATTGTTTTCACTATATATTTTACCTCTTGGGGATGTTATTCGAAAACATAATGTTAACTTTCACTGCTATGCGGATGACACACAGCTGTACATTTCAATGAAACATGGTGAAGCCCCAAAATTGCCCTCGCTAGAAGCCTGTGTTTCAGACATAAGGAAGTGGATGGCTGAAAACTTTTTACTTTTAAACTCGGACAAAACAGAGATGCTTGTTCTAGGTCCCAAGAAACAAAGAGATCTTCTGTTAAATCTGACAATTCATCTAGATGGTTGTAAAGTCGTCTCAAATAAAACTGTGAAGGACCTCGGTGTTACTCTTGACCCTGATCTCTCTTTTGACGAACATATCAAGACTGTTTCAAGGACAGCTTTTTTCCATCTACGTAACATTGCAAAAATCAGAAATTTTCTGTCCAAAAATGATGCAGAAAAATTAATCCATGCATTTGTTACTTCTAGGTTAGACTACTGCAATGCTCTATTTTCCGGCTACCCGGATAAAGCACTAAATAAACTTCAGTTAGTGCTAAATACGGCTGCTAGAATCCTGACTAGAACCAAGAAATTTGATCATATTACTCCAGTGCTAGCTTCCCTACACTGGCTTCCTGTTAAGGCAAGGGCTGATTTCAAGGTTTTACTGTTAACCTATAAAGCGTTACATGGGCTTGCTCCTACCTATCTTTCCGAGTTGGTCCTGCCGTACATACCAATACGTACGCTACGGTCACAAGACGCAGGCCTCCTAATTGTCCCTAGAATTTCTAAGCAAACAGCGGGAGGCAGGGCTTTCTCCTATAGATCTCCATTTTTATGGAACAGTCTGCCTACCCATGTGAGAGACGCAGACTCGGTCTCAACCTTTAAGTCTTTACTGAAGACTTATCTCTTCAGTAGGTCATATGATTGAGTGTAGTCTGGCCCAGGAGTGTGAAGGTGAACGGAAAGGCTGGAGCAACGAACAGCCCTCGCTGTCTCTGCCGGGCCGGTTCCCCTCTCCACTGGGGTTCTCTGCCTCTAACCCTGTTGCAGGGGCTGAGTCACTGGCTTGCTGGTGCTCTTTCATGCCGTCCCTGGGAGGGGTGCGTCACTTGAGTGGGTTGAGTTACTGACGTGATCTTCCTGTCTGGGTTGGCGCCCCCCTTGGTTTGTGCTGTGGTGGAGACCTCTGTGGGCTATACTCGGCCTTGTCTCAGGATTGTAAGTTGGTGGTTGGGGATATCCCTCTAGTGGTGCGGGGGCTGTGCTTTGGCGGAGTGGGTGGGGTTATATCCTTCCTGTTTGGCCCTGTCCGGGGGTTTCTTCGGATGGGGCCACAGTGTCTCCGGACCGCTCCTGTCTCAGCCTCCAGTATTTATGCTGCAGTAGTTTATGTGTCGGGGGGCTGGGGTTAGTTGGTTATACCTGGAGTACTTCTCCTGTCTTATCCAGTGTCCTGTGTGAATTTAAGTATGCTCTCTCTAATTCTCTCGTTCTCTCTTTCTCTCTGAGAACCTGAGCCCTAGGACCATACGTCAGGACTACCGGGCATGATGACACCTTGCTGTCCCCAGTCCGCCTGGCCTTGCTGCTATTCCAGTTTCAACTGTTCTGCCTGCGGCTACGAAACCCCTACCTGTCCCAGACCTGCTGTTTTCAACTCTTTAATGATCGGCTATGAAAAGCCAACTGAGAGACCTGAGCCCTAGGACCATACGTCGGGACTACCGTCCGTGGTGACTCCTTGCTGTCCCCAGTCCGCCTGGCCTTGCTGCTATTCCAGTTTCAACTGTTCTGCCTGCGGTTATGGAACCCCTACCTGTCCCAGACCTGCTGTTTTCAACTCTTAATGATCGGCTATGAAAAGCCAACTGAGATTTATTCCTGATTATTATTTGACCATGCTTGTCACTTATGAACATTTTTGAACATCTTGGCATGGTTCTGTTATAATCTCCACCCGGCACAGCCAGAAGAGGACTGGCCACCCCTCATAGCCTGGTTCCTCTCTAGGTTTCTTCCTAGGCTTTCGCCTTTCTAGGGAGTTTTTCCTAGCCACCGTGCTTCTACACCTGCATTACTAGCTGTTTGGGGTTTTAGGCTGGGTTTCTGTACAGCACTTCGAGATATTAGCTGATGTAAGAAGGGCTATATAAAATAAAATTGATTGATTGATTAGTAGCTCGGTTGAGCTCAGTATTTTGTATTGCCAGGGTATTTTCCCCATGTGCATTTTTGATTCAGTGCACCTGTTTTGCACACTGGACTAGTTACGCTGGATTACGGAATAAACTCTGTATACTGTATTTACCTTCCTGCGCCTGACTCCTTCAAATCACGCATCACACCCTTATATCGGTGGCTATCTTAGGTCACTAACTGTAAGTCGCTCTGGATAAGAGCGTCTGCTAAATGACTAAAATGTAAAATGATAACGGTACATCAGAGTAGCTCAATCACCAATTTTTCAGCCTCTGAGTATCACAGAAACACATCACTTTAAATGAATAACAGAAAACGGTTCTTGACAAGTTGCTATGGATGAAATTGATCATTGAACATCAGACTTGACTATAAATATATGATTATATAATTATTTAGGGGAAATAAAACCAATAACTTGTGTTACAAAAGGTTAATGAAAGAAAAAGTGTTACTCCCGTTGGCGCTTTTAAGATAAAAATATGTTTGAGCTTCTAGGGTTAATGATGATGTTGGAGTCATACGTGGCCATGCAGTCGTGGGTGTACAGGGAGTACAGGAGGGGGTTGAGTACACACCCCTGGAGGGCCCCCATTTTGAGAGTCGTGGCAGAGGTGCTGTTGCTTATCCTTATCACCTGGGGTCTGCCCGTCAGGAAGTCCAGGATCCAGTTGCAGAGGTGTTAATACCCAGGCTCGACCTTGGAGAGGACTCTGGTGTTGAAGTCTGAGCTGTAGTCAATGAACAGCATTCTTGCGTAGGTGTTCCTCTTGGGAAAGGGCAGTGTGGCATAGGGCAGTGTGCAGTGCATTGGCGATTGCATCATCTGTGGATCTGTTGAGGCGGTATGCAAATTGTAGTGGGTCCAGGGTGTCAGGTAAGGTGGACCTGATGTGGTCCTTGACCAGCCTTTCAAAGCACTTCATAATGACAGAAGTTAGTATTTCAAGGCACTCATTTAGGCAGGTTACCTTTGTCAGACAAGCCAAGGGCTTTTGGTCAGGATATAGGCTACTACACGAGTGAAGACCAAAATAATCCACTTGTTTATGCTAGGCTACATAAAATGCTAGCAAAATAATCAATTTGTTTATGCTAGGCTACATAACATGCTAACAAAATAATCCACTTGTTTATGCTAGGCTACATAACATGCTAACAAAATAATCCACTTGTTCATGCTAGACTACATAACATGCTAGCAAAATAATCCAAATGTTTATGCTAGTCTAAATAACATGCTAGCAAAATGTTCTGATCAGTGTTAATAGATGAGCGGACTAGACTAGAGATTATCATCATGAGCACTCACCTCACATTTCCCAGCCTAGTTGTAATCAAATATCAAAAACGGAGATTCGGGCCTCCTGTGTGGGGCAGCTGTCTAAGGCACTGCATAGCAGTGCTTGAGGCATCACTACAGACCCGGGTTCGATTCCGGGCTGTGTCATAACCGGCCATGACCGGGAGTCCCATAGGGTGGCGCACAATTGGCCCAGCGTCGTCCGGGTTAGGGGAGGGTTTGGCCGTCCCGTAGCACTCACGTCGGTAGCCATGAAGTGCTTTGAAAGTCTGGTCATGGCTCACATCAACAGCATTATCCCGGATACCCTAGACCCACTCCAATATGCATATCGCCCCAACAGATCCACAGATGACGCAATCTCAATCGCACTCCACACTGCCCTTTCCTACCTGGACAAAAGGAACACTTATGTGAGAATGCTGTTCATTGACTACAGCTCAGCGTTCAACACCATAACGTCCACAAAGCTCATCACTAAACTAAGGACCCTGGGACTAAATACCTCCCTCTGCAACTGGATCCTGGACTTCCTGATGGGCCGCCCCCAGGTGGTAAGGGTAGGCAACAACACGTCTGCCACGCTAATCCTCAACACTGGGGCCCCTCAGGGGTTCGTGCTTAGTCCCGTCCTGTACTCCCTGTTCGTCCACCACTGCGTGGCCAAACACGACTCCAACAGCATCATTACGTTTGCTGACGACACAACAGTCCTGATCACCGACAACGATGAGACAGCCTACAGGGAGGAGGTCAGAGACCTGGCAGTGTGGTGCCAGGACAACAACCTCTCCCTCAATGTGAGCAAGACAAAGGAGCTGATCATGGACTACAGGAAAAGGCGGGCCGAACAGGCCCCCATTAACATCGACGGGGCTGTAGTGGAGCGGGTCAAGAGTTTCAAGTTCCTTGGTGTCTACATCACCAACAAACATGGTCCAAACACACCGAGTGTCACGTCTCCTCCCGTTGCTCCCCTCTGGTGCTCTGATTCGCCAGTCTACTGAGCCACCAGTCTGAGCGCACCACCTCAGCAAAAACGGAATGGAAACCCAACGCACCCTAATCACCTCCAGCACACCTGCACCTCATCATCTCATCACCACCCCTATTTAGCCCTGGACTGTTCTGTATGATGTTGTGTGTGATTGTTAAGCTTCGTGTCGTTTTCTCTATCTTTGTTATTTATCTTTCTCATTGTTAAGTAAACCTTGATCTTGTTAATTCCTGCGTCTGCGTCGTGCCTCTTCGTATACTCAGTACTCGTCACACCAAGACAGTCGTGAAGAGGGCACGACAACACCTTTTCCCCCTCAGGAGACTGAAAAGATTTGGCATGGGTCCCCAGATCCTCAAAAAGTTATACAGCTGCACCATCGAGAGCATCCTGACCGGTTGCATCACCGCCTGGTATGGCAACTGCTCGGCATCTGACCGTAAGGCGCTACAGAGGGTAGTGCGTATGGCCCAGTACATCACTGGGGCCGAGCTTCCTGCCATCCAGGACCTCTATACTAGGCGGTGTCAGAGGAAAGCCCAAAAAATTGTCAAAGACTCCAGTCACCCAAGTCATAGACTGTTCTCTCTGCTACTAAGTAATAATTAGTCAATTAGCAGACGCTCTTATCCAGAGCGACTTACAGGAGCAATTAGGGTTAAGTGCATTGCTCAAGGTCGACAGATTTTTCACCTCTCGGCTCGGGGATTAGAACCAGCGACCTTTCGGTTACTGGCACAACGCGCTTAACCACTAAGCTACCTCCCACCCCATGTCAAGTGGTACCGGAGCGCCAAGTCTAGGACCAAAAGGCTCCTTAACAGCTTCTACCCCCAAGCCATAAGACTGCTGAACAATTAATCAAATGGCCACCCAGACTATTTACATTGACCACACCCCCCGCCCCCCCGCTGCTACCCGCTGTTTATGATCCATCCATAGTCACTTCATCTACCTACATGTACAAATGACCCGGACTAACCTGTACCCTGTACCCTGCACATTGACTCGGTACCGGTACCCCCTGTATGTAGCCTTGTTTTTGTTATTTTATTTGTTACTTTTTATTATTTTTTACTTTAGTTTATTTGGTCTATAATTTCTTAACTCTTTCTTGAACTGCATTGTTGGTTAAGGGCTTGTAAGTAAGCATTTCATTGTAAGGTCTACACCTGTTGTATTCAGTGCATGTGACAAATAAAGTTTGATTTGATTTGATCTAGCAATGTTTTTGCTGTTAGGCCTACTGCTGTAGAACATGTCATGGCAGAGTTTGTAAAACAATGGCCACCTGATCCATACAAATAGACATGATATAGTTCTGTCAAGTATTAAACCCTACTTTGCAGTTAACATTTCATTGAGAAGTTTTTTTGGGGGGAAAGTCTTTCTGTCTACTCACAAGACAATTATCATTAGCATCGCTAACTGGCTACATATGGAGTGATAGACAAACGCGCGCACCAAACAGACAGACTGGCAATATTGCTGGAAATTACTTGGCAGATAGTGTGTTACGTTTGGCTTTTTAAGCCAATAGTGACTAACCAGGGGTGGGATAATGTCAATGTTGCTTTGATTTGATATTAGCTGGGAGCTTTATGTTTATGACAGTTTGCGAAGGAACACATGAAAAAATGCATGTACTTTCAGAATTGGTTAGTGAGCTACTCATAGATGGGCTCCGAGCTACTGGTAGCTGTTGGAGACCCCTGGTCTAATCCAAACTGACTGCCAGGACTGGCTGAGACTAGAACCATTTTACACACACACACAGACACACACACACACACACACAAATTGACACAGCCATCTGGTGGCCTGGTGGGGCCTGTTGTTTGGGCTGAGTATCCTCACTGTCCAATGGAGAACACAAGCCTGCTTTGTATTCCTCTGCCCTGGCCCTGCCCAACGGACTAATCCTGCCCACCTCACTGTCTGGGGCAGGAGAGGGTGTGTGATTGTGTGTGTGTGCCTGCGTGTGTGAGTGTGCGTGCATGTGTAAGTATGTTGTAAGTGTGCGCATGCATGAATCCGTGTGCGTGTGTCTGTGTGTCCCTCCGTCATTGTAATACTACCCCAGCCATCTGCCATAACTTCCTGTTTTACATACGGACCAGCCCAGAGGCCGGTTGCACCAGTTGGAGGTAAAAAAAGTTGCTCTTAAATGCTAGGTCGGGCGTAGCTACGTCATACTTTGTGATCAGAATTTACACCAGTTTCACCGACCAAAAATAACACTAGTTGTAGCTAAGTCTGGTGTAAGCAATGCGTGTTCATGAGATTTGACGCTTCATAATGATGGTTGCTAGGCAGTGCCCATTACTAGGCTGTTACTATCCTCGTGGCAGTTCTTAAAGGTTCCGAACAGTCATTCTGTTTCCCTAGTAAAATAGCCTTTTGAGTGATAAAAATACCACCCATAATATTTTTTGGGGATAGAAATGCATATCTTTTTTTTTTTAAAGTACGTTTTCTCTCATGGCTAACTACCAGGAAGTTTGAAAAGACAGGCTGAGTGGGCTGGAGCTTATATTCATTTATGAGCTCACCTTGACTGACAGCTCTTTGAAACGCCTATGTCAAGAAACTTGGATACAGTGAGCAGTTTTGCAGTAAAATCATCTCAAGCAAATTTGTTGATACACAAAGTAACTCACCAAAGAAAGGAGGACCAAGGCACTCTTCGTATAATTAATTAAAATGCCTTTATTTGTATGATATTGTCACGATCGTTGACGGACGGGACGGACCAAGGCGCAGCGTGATATGCATACATGTTTATTTGACTTATAAACACAACGACAAAACAAGAAACGAAACGTGAAGTCCAAGGTACACACACAACATACCTCACACGGAACAAGATCCCACAACCCACTAGTGCCAATAGGCTGCCTAAGTATGGTCCCCAATCAGAGAAAACGAGCTACAGCGGCCTCTGATTGGGAACCACACCGGCCAACATAGATCTACACATAATAGAACCTATAACATAGAACAACACAACATAGAATATACACACCCTGACTCAGCAAATAGGAGTCCCCAGAGTCAGGGCGTGACAGTACCCCCCAAAGGTGCGGACTCCGACCGCGCAACATAAACATAACAGGGTAGGGGCGGATCCGGCTCAGGGTGTGACGACCACTTACTCTCCGCCTCCCTTTTGCGCCCCTGATCTGGTCTGGACCTCGGCGCGCTGCTTCCCCTCTCCTTCCTCCCACGAAGTACCAAGCCCTGTCTGGACCCTGGTGTGGGAGACCCCGAACCTGGAGAGGGGCTGACGTCTGGGTCGGGACTGGAGCCGCTGACCGGAGCTGGACCGGGCACCGGTGGAGCGGACTGCAGAGGCTCCGGACTGGAGCCGCTGACCGGAGCTGGACTAGGCACCGGTATAGCGGACTACTCTGGCTCCGGAGTGGAGCCGCTGACCGGATCTGGACTGGACCCCGGTGGAGCAGACTGCTCTGTCTCCGGAGTGGAGCAGCTGACCGGAGCTGGATCAGGCACTGGTGGAGCGGACTGCTCTGGCTCCGGAGTGGAGCCGCTGACCGGAGCTGGACTGGACCCCGGTGAAGCGGATTGCTCTGGCTCCGGAGTGGAGCAGCTGACCGGAGCTGAACTGGGCACCGGTGGAGCGGACTGCTCTGGCTCTGGAGTGGAGCAGCTGACCGGTGCCGGACAAGGCACCGGTGGAACAGGCACGGGCCGTGCCGGACTGGACACGCGCACCACTGGCTTGGTGCGAGGGGCAGGAACAGGCCTGGCCGGGCTGGCGACGCGCACCACTAGCTTGGTGCGAGGGGCAGGAACAGGCCGGGCCGGGCTGGCGACGCGCACCACTGGCCTGGTGCGAGGGGCAGGAACAGGCCGGACCGGGCTGGCGACGCGCACCACTGGCTTGGTGCGAGGGGCAGGAACAGGCCGGGCCGGGCTGGCGACGCGCACCACTGGCTTGGTGCAAGGGACAGGAACAGGCCGGGCCAGGCTGGCGACGCGCACCACTGGCCTGGTGCGAGGGGCAGGAACAGGCCGGGTCGGGCTGGCGACGCGCACCACTGGCTTGGTGCGAGGGGCAGGAACAGGCCGGACCGGGCTGGCAACGCGCACCACTGGCTTGGTGCGAGAGGCAGGAACAGGCCGGGGCGTACTGGGAACACGCACCACTGGCTTAGTGCGGGAAGCAGGAACAGGACGGGCCGGACTGGCGACGCGCACCACTGACTTCGTGCGAGGGGCAGGAACAGGCTGGGCCGGGAGTGGGACTGGGTTCCTTTATTAACCCCCGCTCCTTCTGCTGCCTAACCAGCTCCTCTCGCCGTGCCTCTACACTTTCCTTCTCCCTTATAGCCTCCTGTAGCGCCTCCCTCTGACCGAATAACTCCTGCTCCCTCTGAACCAATAGCCCCCGTAACATGGTGGCCTCCTAACCTGCAAACCCGCCCTTTAACGGCCGCCTGCTGCCTCGTCGTCCACACCGTGTGCCCCCACCCAAAATGTTCTTGGGGTTGCCTCTTGGGTCTCCGTCGTCGGCACTCCTCTTCCTGTGAGGACTCCTCCGGGAGCCCCCACTAGTTAGGGAACAGACCTCGTCGTCGTCGTCATCCTCCGACTCCTCAGTATAATACTGTTCCCACTCCTCTTCCCATGGTCGTAGGGACCCAATTTGAAAACCGACCGGGTGCAGTGGTCGGGGCTCTTCTCTCTCGCTCCCCAACCACCCCTTTAGCCCCCCCAAATGTTTTTCTTGGGGCTGTCTCTCGGGCTTCCTCCTCGACCGGCGTCCTCTGCGTTGCCGTTGCGCCTCTCCTGCCTGGGTATCTACCTTCGCCCATGGCCCTTTCCCCGCGAATATCTCTTCCCATGACCACAATTTGCCCACCTGGGACATGGCTATTCGCTCCTCCTGGGCACGCTGCTTGGTCCTCGTTTGGTGGGATCTTCTGTCACGTTTCATTTGTTGTTTTGTCATTGTGTTTATTCAGAAAAATAAACATGTACGCATATCACGCTGCGCCTTGGTCCATCCCGTCTGTAAGCGAACGTGACAGGCATGTTCAATGGAAACAAAGTTTTAAAACTCAGACGTGTTTCGGCTGCATGGCCTTAGTTCCTGACTCAAACAACATTGAAATTGCATCAATGATGTCAATTCGTTTTATATATCTCCGGTTTGGCATGTCTCTTGTGATGCGGTTCACAGCAGCACTGACGGATGTGTTTTGAACGATCCTTCCCCCCATTTTGTCCATGCTGGCTGAAGACCTAGCTAGCCAGTAACTAGCTAACAACAGACACAGATGAAAGGAGAGATATATAAGTATAAGTATCTTTGCCATAGATGTATAGTGTAAAATTTAATTATATTTGCTGACACCCTACAGTAGAGTAGCTATATAAACCACGCCCCTCCGCAAACATGCCTTCTCCGATGTTTGGTACAAGGCGGTACTTATTTAAATGAGGTAAGAGAATATCATGTTACCATTAATGTATTAAAATGAGAGTTAGGGTGATGTTGTCACCCTATTCCCTTAATAATCCCTCCTCCTGAATCCAAGTGTTTGACATGGGGGAGGGGACCAGTAACTTTATCAATGTAGAAGCAACATTCATTTTTCATACTTTGGTCATCTTACTTGGATCTGGTTTCATCCAAATATCATCAAATTTAATGAAAAACTTGATTTTGACTGTTCATGACCTTTAAGTTTGCCAGTCATGTCACTTCACCAATCATTTTGCAAAGCCCACCCCAATGCTTGCATGTTTTCTTAACCATAACTGGATGGATCAATAAATAATTACTGTGGGAATATCACTGAATGACGAAACTATTGGAATAAAGTAGCCTAATGCCATTGAAGGCATGTATCAAATAGTTACTTACTGAAACTCCCAAAGTCATCCAACCGTTTGAAATAATTTAAAGCAATAGCCACGTGTGTTTAACTATACCTTCAGCACCATTTTGATTGGGACAGCGCCATCGTGCTGCTCTGAGACAAGCATGGGGACTTATACATTTTGGGTTTCACTGAATCTCTTTTGTTTTTTTGTGTTGTTTTTTTTTACCCCCTTTTTCTCCCCAATTTCGTGATATCCAATTGCGATCCAATTACGATCTTGTCTCATCGCTGCAACTCCACAACGGGCTCGGGAGAGGCGAAAGTCGAGTCATGCGTCCTCCGAAACATAACCCGCCAAACCGCGCTCCTTAACACCTGCCCACTTAACCCGGAAGTCAGCCGCACCAATGTGTCGGAGGAAACACCATTCAACTGACGACCGAAGTCAGCCTGCAGATCCATCCACAAGGAGTCGCTAGAGCGTGATGAGCCAAGTAAATCAAATCAAATCAAACTTTGACTATACAACGGGGCTGTAATCATTTAGGCAGGTTATCTTCACTTACTTGGGCACAGGGACTATGGTGGTCTGCTTGAAACGTAGGTATTACAGACTCGGTCAGGAAGAGGTTGAAAATGTCAGTGAAGACACTTGCCAGTTGGTCCGCGCATGCTTTGAGTACACGTCCTGGTAATCCGTCTGGCCCCGCGGCTTTGTGAATGTTGACCTGTTTAAAGGTCTTGCTCACATTGGCTACTGAGAGCATTATCACACAGTCGTCCGGAACAGCTGGTGCTCTCATGCATGCTTCAGTGTTGCTTGCTTCGAAGCGAGCATAAAAGGCATTTAGCTCGTCTTGTAGGTTCACATCACTGGGCAGCTCGCGGCTGGGTTTCCCTTTGTAGTCCGTAATAGTTTTCATGCCCTGCCACATCCGACGAGCATCAGAGCCGGTGTAGTAGGATTCAATCTTAATCCTGTATTGACGCTTTGCCTTTTTGATGGTTCGTCTGATGGCGTAGCGGGATTTCTTATAAAAGTCCGGATTAGTCTCCCGCTCCTTGAAAGCGGCAGCTCTAGCCTTTAGCTCGATGCGGATGTTGCCTGTAATCCATGGCTTCTGGTTGGGATATGTACGTAAGGTCACTGTGGGGACGTCGTTGTCGATGCACTTATTGATAAAGCCGATAACTGAGGTGGTATTCTCCTCATTGCCATTGGATGAATCCCGGAACATATTCCAGTCTGTGCTAGCAAAACGGTCCTGTAGTGTAGCATCTGCGTCATCTGACCACTTCCGTATTGAGCGAGTCACTGGTACTTCCTGCTTTAGTTTTTGCTTGTAAGCAGGAATCAGGATGATAGAATTATGGTCAGATTTGCCAAATGGATGGCGAGGGAGAGCTTTGTATGCGTCTCTGTGTGTGGAGTAAAGGTGGTCTAGAGTTTTTTTCCCCTCTGGTTGCACATGTGACATGCTGGTAGAAATGAGGTAAAACAGATTTAAGTTTGCCTGCATTAAAGTCCCCAGCCACTAGGAGCCACTTCTGGATGAGCATTTTCTTGTTTGCTTATGGCCTTATACAGCTCGTTGAGTGCGGTCTTAGTGCCAGCATCGGTTTGTGGTGGTAAATAGACGGCTATGAATAATATAGATGAAAACTCTCTTGGTAGATAGTGTGGTCAACAGCTTATCATAAGGTACTCTACCTCAGGTGAGCAATACCTCGAGACTTCTTTAATATTAGACAATGTGCACCAGCTGTTGTTTACAAATAGACACACACCCCCGCCCCTGGTCTTACCAGACGTTGCTTCTCTGTCCTGCCGATGCATGGAAAATCCCGCCAGCTCTATATTATCCGTGTCGCCGTTCAGCCACGACTCAGTGAAACATAAGATATTACCATTTTTTATGTACCGTTGGTAGGATATTCTTGATCGTCGATCATCCATTTTGTTTTCCAATGATTCCACGTTGGCCAATAGAATGGATGGTAGTGGAAGTTTACTAACTCGCCTATGAATTCTCAGAAGGCAGCCCGACCTCCGCCCCCTTTTTCTCTGTCTTTTCTTCACGTAAATGACGGGGATTTGGGCCCGTTCCCGAGAAAGCAGTATATTCTTCATGTCGGAATCGTTAAAGAAAAAATATTTGTCCAGTGCAAGGTGAGTAATCGCTGTTCTGATGTCCAGAAGTTATTTTCGGTCATAAGAGACGGTAGCAGCAACAATATGTACACAATAAGTTAAAAAATAAGTTACAAACAACGTGAAAAAATTAACAAAATAGCACAGTTGGTTAGGAGCCTGTAAAATGGCAGCCATCCCCTCCGACGCCATTATTAACAGCATTCCTCTCTTCCTCTCTCCTAGAACTCAAAAATTCTCTTCTGATGTGATTTTAGCATCGACATTCACAATGTTTCTCTCTGAATAATTGTAATATTGAGAGTAATAGACTGAAAACATTCCAAATAAACAAATTAAACAGAATTTGAGAAAATACCAAATATTATTTTATGGGGCCCCCTTAGAGTTTTTTACTAACCATTATTTGACCAGGTATTTCTCTGGTACACCAAGGACCCGGTGAGGAGAAGAGAAGAATGTGCCTATTTGAAAGCTATAAAGAAATGAGTAGCTCTCATACTAGAAAATATTGGAGACCCCTGGATTAGAGCATCCCCCTAAGGCGAGAGTGATGGAGGGAATGTGTTTCGGGAACCTGACAGAGAAGTATGCTGAAGGGAATCTTGGATCTACAGATGCCCATTGTCTGAGGAAATCAGACCTTGCTGAGTTAGCGATGAGTTACAACAGCTGGCATCCCCTTGCGCCTGCCTGATGTGTGTGTGTGTGTGTGTGTGTGTGTGTGTGTGTGTGTGTGTGTGTGTGTGTGTGTGTGTGTGTGTGTAGTGTGTGCACGCCCGTGTGTGTGTGTGTGTTTGTGTGATTGGTAGGAAGTGTCATCTTTTGTTACTGTCTGTAGAGCCCCCTCAGAGCAGAGGAACACTTAGCTGCCTACAACCTGTTGCTGTGTGGTTCTGACTCTGAGCTCTGGGCTTTCAGTCACTATCATTAAAGTTTACAGGGCCACACATGTCCATGCTAATAAAATGAGGGGGGTGGTGGGCAGAACGAACTCAATATACTTTAAAATGACTCAGACCAAATCAAAACTGTGTAGAAATTATATAATGGAACTATATTCATACAGTTTCTTGACTGTCCAGCTCGCTAATAATCACTATGGTCAGGGAGCATCGGAAATTCCAAAAACGATGGATTGAGGACTATTTTTTGCTAATTTTGACGGCAAGGAAATATTTATTTTAAAATGTGCTCCCTTGGATCTCGTTAAAGACCGAATGCGGCCCCTGGGGCAACATTAGTTCGACCCCCTTACCCTAGAGGCCCCTGGGGCAACATTAGTTCGACACCCTTACCCTAGAGGCACTAATTCCTCCAATTTTAAAGTGTATTGTAGATCATTCCACATGTATGAATCACTAATCACATTAAATAAATAATAATCTTCAGAAATTACTTTGTCAATGCAACAAAATAACTAGGGCTTTACAACGATGGTGAAACTTGGAGACATTTGGGGATTAAGTGGGTTAAAATCTCCTATAAGTGACACAGGGTTGATGGAGGGACATTTTGGCACTTTAGAAAGTCTTTATTCATGTACAAATTTATATTTATTGAATTATCCATGTGGTCTGTAATATTTTGATTAGTCAGATGTTGGTTAATTGTTGCGGGAGAACATGAAGTAGTTGAGTTGATGTATGGCTGTGAATGTGGTCAGTTGATTATTAAATCTGTAAAAGAGTAATCATTCTCCATCCAGTGTGTGTCTCCATTGAGAATCATCCACCACCATCTAAAGAACCCTCAAACTACACAACTAACAAGAACCCAACACTGACATAGCATTTGTCAACGACAACATTTTGTTTGGATGTTTGTGTTCTATAGGACAGCGAGACTGGAACAGGTTGGATAAGGTCATGTGTAATTACACTACAATAAGAGCACCTGAGTAACTGAGAAAACAGGTATTTCCTGTTTAGTAGGGGTACACAGGACCAGAGAAAGGGGCAAATAACATTGTGATGATTGACTGAAACCCTTGTTACTCAATAAAGATGGCCGGAAATTGTGCATTTACTGGTGTAAGTAAAGATACTGCGAGTGGACATCAACAGCTCCGGATATGTGCACCAAAGTTGACAGAGAGCTTGATCAGCTGACAAACTGACAAACACAGGCGTTCTGATGGACGAGGTAGAGTTGAAGTCCAGTGGCAAAGGTAAAGTGTGATTTAATCATTGTGATTAATTGTGGTTTACAATCACCCTCCTCAGGCAGCAGCTATCAGTGAGACACAGGTGTAATGAATTACAATCAACAGATAATCCCATTGATTCTGCATCATGTCTTTTGCCCTCAGACATACTGGTGATCATTATAGATGTTTGGTGATCTTAAGAGAAGAAACAGTTTTGTCGTTAACCACAGCAGCGTGTGAGTAAAGCGCACAATTCCATTGTTAAGGTGCATAGCTATCACATGCAGCTAATAATGTATATTCCCCCATTCAGACAGTGTCAAAGTAGAATCAGAGATATGAAAACAGAGGCATGCGTGGACAGGGAACACTGGGTTCTGTGGTCAGGAAATCTCACCTCCTCACAAAGCTCCTCTGTCTCCTAGCAACAGCACAGAAACCCCTGTCCTGTGGATAGATGGCTTTTGGCCCCTCCTGATGGTGTCATCCATTATAAGTTGTGTTGTCAGATCCTCTGTTAAGGACGCCATAAGAGTGTGTGTGTGTGTGTGTATGTGTGTGTGTGTGTGTGCGTGTGTGCGTGTGAAGATAAAACGGGATCCGCCAGTCTAACTTAAGAGGGTTCGAGTAGATATAAAAATATGGTGCAGGTATGAATCCAAAAATAACATTCAGGTATTGCAGTCGACAAAAAATGACAAAATGTCAAAATAATGATCAATAGCAATAGTAGTAACCAAACGGCTACAAATGGCAAAACGTCTATAAAGCCTACAAGCCTACCAGAGGAGGCTCCTCAGAGGAGGAAGAGGAGGACCATCCTCCTCAGTGAATTTAATAAAAATCTAAATACTGAAACATTAAAGAAGTTATCCTTTTTAGATAAAACTATACTAAATATATTCACATCACCAAATAAATGATTAAAACACACTGTTTTGTAATGAAGGTCTGCAGTAGCCTCAGCAGCACTCTGTGGGGTAGCACCATGGTGTAGCCTTAGGACAGCTAGCTTCTGTCCTCCTCTGGGTACGTTGACTTACAAAACCTAGGATGCTCATGGGTCTCACCCCCTTCCATAGACTTACACAGTAATTCTGACAACTTCCAGAGGACGTCCTCCAACCTATCAGAGCTCTTGCAGCATGAACTGACATGTTGTCCACCCAATCAAAGGATCAGAGAATTAATCTAGTACTGAAAGCATAAGCGACAGCTAGGTAGCACTGCAGTGCATAAAATATGGAGAGTAGTTGACTCAAAAAGAGAGAAAGACAATAGTTGAACAGTTTTGAACAAATCGATTTCTTCAAAAGTGAAGGAGAAGCAAGAGAGAGAGAGATATTTCAACAGTTTTTCCCCCCATTTTTTAGTTTAGCCAACTCAAACACACAGCTCAAACAGTGGGATGCTATGTTAGCTAACTGGCCATGACTATACAACACAACACTGGAACTCTTCCAAGTCAAGGTAAGCTTTTGGTTTTACTAATTTATTGGAGCTGCTAAACTGCTTACTGTACTGACTGATTGTAGCGGGTTTACTAACGCGTTAGTTGTATTAGCTATGTTGACTATGACGTTACTTTAGCTAATTTGGTGACAACGATGTAGGCTGTGTGTAGTGGTTATGATATGGTTTGGCTTGGAAAGTTTTTTTCGCCTGGCCACATACAGCTGATGTGTTGTGCACTGAAGTCCACAAGTGAAGGGAAAAGGTGAGAGGAGTATAGCACGTAGACGCAAGAAGGAATACAACGTGGCTGCTATGAAAGTGAACTGTGTTTACGTGTGATCAGGGGTGTATTCATTCTGCCGATTCTGTTGAAAAAAGTTTATTAAACGGAAGAAAATGGAACAAAATGTATATAATCTTGCAACATAGGGGATAAACATACCAGAATTTGTCCAATAGAAACTCTCGTTTGCAACTGTTGGACTAATGATTACACCCTAGATCAGCTAGATGCAGGCAAGAGCGTGCAAGGCGGTATTGAATGTGTCACTGTGTCAAATCTTTCTCTCGACCTATAGGGCAAATTCTAGTATCATGTAGTAGCCTAAACCTTTTGATGTTACATTGAGCTGGGTGAATGGAATCCTGCAAAATGAAGCGTTTGCCTGAAATGGCACACACTTCATTCATATTACCAGATTTTTGTCTAACCAACTACACACTGTTGGGCATAATGAAAAGCACTCTCATCTTTAGTATGCTTTGCCATAATACTAAAATAGTTCAAATTGTAGAAAATTCTTCAGATTGTTCACATGCACAGAAATATTTGCAGATACACACACATGCTGTTGAAACATTTTTATTTGTATTTTTCACCAAACAAGTCAGTGCAACATATACACAGCAGATATATTTACATTGGACTGAACAAAAATACAGTGAGGGAAAAAAATATTTGATCCCCAGCTGATTTTGTACGTTTGCCCACTGACAAAGACATGATCAGTCTAGAATTTTAATGGTAGGTTTATTTGAACAGTGAGAGACAGAATAACAACAAAAAAATCCAGAAAAACGCATGTCAAAAATGTTATAAATTGATTCGCATTTTAATGAGGGAAATAAGTATTTGACCCCTCTGCAAAACATGACTTAGTACTTGGTGGCAAAACCCTTGTTGGCAATCACAGAGGTCAGACGTGTCTTGTAGTTGGCCACCAGGTTTGCACACATCTCAGGAGGGATTTTGTTCCACTCCTCTTTGCAGATCTTCTCCAAGTCATTAAGGTTTCGAAGCTGACGTTTGGCAACTCGAACCTTCAGCTCCCTCCACAGATTAAGGTCTGGAGACTGGCTAGGCCACTCCAGGACCTTAATGTCCTTCTTCTCGAGCCACTCCTTTGTTGCCTTGGCCGTGTATTTTGGGTCATTGTCATGCTGGAATACCCATCCACGACCCATTTTCAATGCCCTGGCTGAGGGAAGCAGGTTCTCACCCAAGATTTGACGGTACATGGCCCCGTCCATCGTCCCTTTGATGCGGTGAAGTTGTCCTGTCCCCTTAGCAGAAAAACACCCCCAAAGCATAATGTTTCCACCTCCATGTTTGACGGTGGGGATGGTGTTCTTGGGGTCATAGGCAGCATTCCTCCTCCTCCAAACACGATGAGTTGAGTTGATGCCAAAGAGCTCCATTTTGGTCTCATCTGACCACAACACTTTCACCCAGTTCTCCTCTGAATCATTCAGATGTTCATTGGCAAACTTCAGACGGCCCTGTATATGTGCTTTCTTGAGCAGGAGGACCTTGCGGGCGCTGCAGGATTTCAGTCCTTCACGGCGTAGTGTGTTACCAATTGTGGTGACTATTGTCCCAGCTGCTTTGAGATCATTGACAAGATCCTCCCGTGTAGTTCTGGGCTGATTCCTCACCATTCTCATGATCATTGCAACTCCACGAGGTGAGATCTTGCATGGAGCCCCAGGCTGAGGGAGATTGACAGGTATTTTGTGTTTCTTCCATTTGCGAATAATCGCACCAACTGTTGTCACCTTCTCACCAAGCTGCTTGGCGATGGCCTTGTAGCCCATTCCAGCCTTGTGTAGGTCTACAATCTTGTCCCTGACATCCTTGGAGAGCTCTTTGGTCTTGGCCATGGTGGAGAGTTTGGAATCTGATTGATTGAATGCTTCTGTAGACAGATGTCTTTTATACAGGTAACAAACTGAGATTAGGAGCACTCCCTTTAAGAGAGTGCTCCTAATCTCAGCTCGTTACCTGTATAAAAGACACCTGGGAGCCAGAAATCTTTCTGATTGAGAGGGGGTCAAATACTTATTTCCCTCATTAAAATGCAAATCAATTTATAACATTTTTGACATACATTTTTCTGGATTTTTTTGTTGTTATTCTGTCTCTCACTGTTCAAATAAACCTACCATTAAAATTATAGACTGATCATTTCTTTGTCAGTGGGCAAATGTACAAAATCAGCGGGGGATCAAATATTTTTTTCCCTCACTGTATGCTCACAAAAAACAGTAAACTGAAAAAGAAAATTGCAGAAAAAATGTGCAGAAAAAATATATAGAAAAAAAAAGAGGCAAGAAAAATAATTAGGCAGCATCTTGCCGCACAGCTGGGTCTGGCCACAATGCCTCGTCCACATCACAGGCAATATCTTCCCTTGCCAGACAGGGAAGAAGCGCCTTGAGTGCCTTATCCATCCCTGAATCGCACCCACATCAATCTCATCACATGCCTCTTCCATAGCCTGCACAAGAGGCATGCGCACAAAGGGCTGCCGGTCGTATACCTTCCACCGCCATGCCGAAAATAACTATTCTATGGGGTTCAGAAATGGTGAGTATGGTGGGAGGTATTGCACGAGAAATGGTGGGTGGTCAGCAAACCAGTTTTGGACTGGGGCTGCACGATGAAAGCTCACGTTGTCCCATACTACAACGTACCGGGTTCTTTGATGGTCTGCATCATTCATACGCTCTGGTGGTATGAGAATGTTGTGGAGTCTGTCCAGAAATGTGAGAATATGGACTGTGTTGTATGGTCCAAAGTTGCCACCACGTTGGCCAGGAACATCTATAATGGCTCTGTGGCCAATGACGTTTCTCCCCCTTCTTCTGGTCTTTTCTAGGTTGAACCCAGCCTCATCTATAAAGATGAACTCATGTGGGATTGCATGAGCATCCATTTCCAGTACTCCCTGAAAACAAAGAACAAAAGCAGTCAATATGGTGTTATCTAGTACACTGGGAAACAATGTTGCGTGTAGTGTACTGCAGTCAATATTGTACTTACATCCACATATGCTCGTCTGACCTCTTTGTTTCTTTGAGAGTTTCTCTCAAACGGCACCTTATAAAGTTGTTTCATTCTGATTTTGTTTCGCTTGAGAATGCGAGCCAATGTGGACAGACTGACTCGTTGAATGTTGTTGAATATGGTGTTGTCTTGGATGATTCGGCTTTGAATTTCTCGTAATCTGATTTCATTATTTTCCAAAACCAAGTTTACAATGGCAGCTTCCTGTACCCCAGTGAACATTTGGCCCCTTCCTCCACCATGGTTGCGTCTCTCAGTCCTTTAGAAAAACAAAAAAACTAAAATATAGGGCTTGGACAATGCAGCCTAAAGATATTTCCCCCACAGTAGAGTAAATTGTACAGGAAACTTGTGCACTTAGTGTATGACATCAGCTGTTCATGAAGTAAACAGGTGTCACCCAACTGGTACACTATGACATGGGGTGTACTACATAGTGTGAAATAAATGTTGGTTACATACCTGTACTCCAGTCTAAATGTCCGGATGACACAGGCGACAGTAAAACGGCTCAAGTTGGGCTGCACATGATCAACTAAGGTTGCTCTGATTTTATTTGAAAGTTGTTGTCTTCTTTGGCCATGAACTCCTCTACCAGCTCTACCCCTACCTCTCACTCTTCCTCCCCCTCTCATTCTCACCCTCCCTCTTCCTCTTCCTCTTCATCTCTCTGCAACGTCTTCCATTGTTGTTGTAAAACAAAAGGTGCTCACCTGTGGTCTTTTCATAGTGCTTACTTCCTGATTGAAGTGGTAACAATTAACCATTGAGGTGTTTGGCCAGGTGGCACATGTATTGGCCAATTAGCTCATGTAGTGTCATTATGCAGAGAACCGTGTGCAGTGCATTTAAAAAGTGCCATTTTGAATTGCAAAATGTGTGTAAAGCAGAAAATGTGTTTAGACTTTTGGAGACTTGAGAAGAGGTTTTGCTCTCTGTGTGTCAGTTTAAATAATTGTGCTGTGCATGTAATGTTAGTGTGTTAGCAATTGGAAAAAACTGTAAACTCTGCCGTGCACGCCTGTGTGAAGCGAGCCACAATAAGGATTCGCCACAATACTGGACTTTGCAGTTCGCTTTCAAAACAAAAGTCCCCTATTGAAAGTGATTCAAACTGATACAAATAGTGGAATCATGCCATATTTGGAGTACATAATGCTAAACAAGGTCAGGATGTTGAACAGCCCTTAGCCGTGGTAAATTGGGCATATACCACACCCCCTCTGGCCTTATTGGTTAATTATAATGTTACATAATGACCTTCCGGTGTAAAAACCATGGAAATTAAAACAATAAACTACGTTTTGAGTGAGAATAGGCATTGGTCTGGAAGCTTACAAATAAAGGAAATTCACACGAGCACCACAATTCCTACTCCACCCATGCTCTACCAAGGTTTTCCAGCACACAGCTTTGACCTACTACAGTAGCTACAGTATGTTGGTATTGTACTTCAAACTATGTGCAAAGCAGGTTGCATAGGATTCAAACCTTCTCAAACAGCCTAACTCATACTCTTCAGCCTAACTCATACTCTTCAGAGGGATAATGGACTTTACAGTGTCCTGCTATTTAAATTGTGTACAGTATACCGGTATATTTATATAATTTGGTTGTAAGTATTTTTAGATATAGGCCTATTGTAAATGTATATTTTTGTTGCATCACCATCTTTATTGTAAAAAGAAATACAAGTAATATTATTTTTGACAGAGATAATTAACAGTCCTTTGATCAGCTTAGCAATTGATGAAACAGGATCATGTTTGAAACACAAGTGGTTCTGACCTTAATTCAATATTACACAGGTAAGCTAACAGTTACAGAAATCAGGAATGCAGACAGGCTCTATCTATCTGAGCTACTGTGTCCAACACACCACCACATGTTGTTATGTTGGGCACCTACTTACCAAAGAACGATGTTATTATGATTATTCTTTTCAATTACACGTTTTGCTAAAATAAAGGTTTAAGGAAATACAGGCATGCACCACATTACTACAAGACAAAACAGCTAAATTAAGCATGATTGTCTTGTAAGGATAAAAGCAAAGCTTGCATTCATTGAATAAAAAAAAAAAAGCTTGAAAAGGTAGTGGAATGGGATTAGTGCAGTGTGTGAAGAATCCAATACTTTACCTTGTATGCGGTACAAATCACATTATTGTGGAAGGACCTCCGATAAGAGTATGAGTTAGGCTGTTTGAGAAGGTTTGAATCCTTAGCAACCTGCTTTACACATAGTTTGAAGTACAATACCAACATAGCTACTGTAGTAGGTCAAAGCTGTGTGCTGGAAAACCTTGGTAGAGCAGTGGTTCCCAACCAGGGGTACTAGGACCCCTGGGGGTACTTGGCCTATCCACAGGGGGTACTTGAGAAGACTCATGAGACCATAGGCTTACTGGTAAAATGCACATGAGGGGGTACTTCAGGAGTACTTCTGGCAGAACAAAATTCAGTTGGTGGTAGAGTAACCGAAAAAGGTTGGGTAGAGCATGGGTAGAATAGGCATTCTGGTGCGCATGTGAATTTCCTTTCTTTTTCAGGCTTCAGACCAATGCATATTCTCTTGTTTTTAACTGAAGAGAAACCAGACCTATGCACACTTTACATAGCTAGGCTACATGAATAGATCATTGTTTACACATAAAAGGAAAGAAAATATAAATAAGTCAAGACAATAAACATACATCACAATTGCTACAAAAAAAAAATGTTGACAGAAATATAGAAATTAATTTGAAAGGGAACTAATAAATGCTATGACAAATATAAAGGGAGGTGGGATGTGCACGCACACTCTAGAAACACTGTGCGCCCGACACCGACGAAGCTGTCAAACGAGTATTACGAAGCTGTCAAACAAGTATTACGAAGCTGTCAAACGAGTATTACAAAGCTGTCAAACAAGTATTATGAAGCTGTCAAAGGAGTATTACGAAGCTGTCAAACCAGTATCACGAAGCTGTCAAACGAGTATTACGAAGCTGTCAAACAAGTATCACGAAGCTGTCAAACGAGTATTACGAAGCTGTCAAACAAGTATTACGAAGCTGTCAAACGAGTATTACGAAGCTGTCAAACTAGTAAGTATTACGAAGCTGTCAAACTAGTAAGTATTACAATGAATGAAATTAGTAAAATAAAGCATTATTTTATAAACTGAAATTAAATAGTCCTTGAGTCTGTGTTGCCAGCTAATAGCACAAACGAATGGTGCACTCATACGTTTAATTCAACGGCTGCAATGGAGTTTGTAAAAATGGAAATGTTTGTACTTGGCGCTCATGGGGAATGGAGAATGGTAGTTCAATGTGATGAGAGAGCAGTAGAGAGCTCACATCGTCACAGTGTGTGAGGTGAAAGATAGGCCCCTACAGTATGTTTTTACCTGTGGCGCTGAACTGCATCTTTATAATGACCTCTGGTTGTTTAATACAATAAGAGACCTCCTGTCTCTGTGGAAAGTAATGTACCTGGCCTGGGGTTCTCCTCTGTTTGCCGTACATCTCCTCACTTTCTCAAGGTAAATCCTTCCATGAAGAAAACATTAGGTTCTTATAGTGCCCCGGGCTACATGCCTTATAGCTGGGAGCAAAATCTGTACTTCTTCCACAATAGTGGGAGGGAGGGAGAGAGAGAGAGAGAGATTTCTAAGAGAATAGTTCTCCCACTGCATTACAATCAAAAGATATGTGTGTGGGTGTATGTGTGTTTGTTTGTGCGTGCATGTGTGTGTGTGTGTGTGTGTGTGTGTGTGTGTGTGTGTTTATGTGTGTGTGTGTGTGTGTGTGTGTGTGTGTGTGTGTGTGTGTGTGTGTGTGTGTGTGTGTGTGTGTGTGTGTGTGTGTGTACAGTACAGTACAGTACGTTTCATAATCAATCACGGTGCTATCTAGAACCTATAAAAACAAAGAGAGTTGCACACTCCATATGTATAACCTCCCAGTAATT